>NC_043001.1:64728351-65014562 GCF_006345805.1 Octopus sinensis
ATGAAGAACAAACCAACAGTACAAAGAAACTAAATGCCAACCACTTTAACAGTAGCAGAATCACCATCCCCTTTCATCTACACATTCAAAACAGTTTGCCAATGGCCCTTCAGCAACATCACACCTTAATAAACTCAGTGGCTACTACCAACTTCAGGCCATGACAGATAGAGAGGATGGTTTTGAAGTCAAGAATTTGAACTTACAAAGACAATATTTGCATATCATCTGAGGAAGCACAACTAGATCTCATAATGCTGAGAAATGGTTGCATAATCAAGTACCCACACACTTGGAGAACTATGTTGTGTAGAAACAATTGTAGTGATTGAAAATAAATGTCTAAATGTACTCCTTGTTGACTACTAATGTTTTCAGTTATCTATTCACACACAACAGAAGCCCAAATGCAAACCTGGATGTACGTATAATACCACTACTGGATAGCACAATGTGAAATCTGATGGTGGATGAGCTTTATACTGTACTCTACTATGTTCTTAACAGAATATACCATAACTATATATATATATATATGTGTGTGTGTGTGTGTATATATATAGCAGAATATTGTTACGAATCACCTGCCGTCGCTCAAACTCTTCGGAAACCCGGGACCCTACCAAGTCGAGCGACGACGATTGACCAGCTCGATCAAACGGGGAATTCGCCAGGGAAAGAGAGAATTCGGTGGGAGAGAATGGCAGCGAACCCGGCAACTGGCGACCGGAGAGAACAACAACAACAACAGCAGGAAGAGATACAGAGAGAGACGGCGGAAGGCAATTGGCTTACATTTAACAACAGTTTATGACAATCATTACAACATCAAAGAAAATACATGCAAGAAAACAAGAAAACAACAAATCAAAACATGCAGATACAATTCAATGTTCAAATCAGATAATGTTCACGATACAGTTCAGAGACAACAGTTCAAATCAGTTCAATGTTCTACATTAGTCCCTCTCTTTCTTTTTCTTTTCAACACAGTTCTTTCTTTTTCCTCTTTCCTTCTTTCTCTTTTTTTTTCACATCAATTCTCTTTTCTTTAACAACTCTTTTTAACACAATTCACATCAAAACATAAACAACACATACCGTTACAGTTTCTAGTTACAACAATTTCAGAAACTCCCACTACGAATAGCCAATGCCTTCATGCCGTAATCCCTCTCTCTTGCTCCACATGTTCCCAATGCTTATCTGTCTGTTTTCCTCTACGCTGTCATCCTCTCGCTTGTTATATCTCACATTCCTGTCTGTCTTTCTCAACGATGTAGTTGCCTTTCCCATCGCCACCTTCCTGGCTTACCGTCCGTGTCACTCCGGTCTCTGGCCAAAACTGACGGCCGACTGCTTGCAATCCCTACTGCCGACTGACTGACAAACTCCCAGCGCATCGCATTTTAAAGGGTGGTCTCTTAAACTTTCCTTGACCGGCACAGGGCTAAAGGTCACTTCCTAAATACATAAATTTCCCCAGAAACTGGCATAACAAAAGATTTACCCGGCTGCTTGACACCAAATCACAAAAGTAGGTCACAGCACTCTTATTTTCTGAACTGAACTGACCTCCATATCAATATGTTTGGTTGATGATTCACTTCATTGCTACTCAGTTTGTCTTGCTAGGTATAATTCTTAAGATGACTTAGAGTTGGATAGGGAAACTTAGTTGAGGATTTACAAGATAAAAGCTAGATGCATATTTTCATTGGACATGATGAGATGCACAATAATGTAGGACTGGTGAAACTCTAATAGATGAAGAGTTCTGTAGAAAAGGCCATTCTGATTGTTATTTGTACAGGAGGGACATATACATGATGCAACCAGATCATCAATGCAGTGCTGTAGAGAGGGGAATTACTACAACAACATACCTAAATCATATGAACCAAGGAAATGCACACTTTATTTGACATAAAATTATAACATCTTCATTTAACAAGAGATTCCTAAAAAGTTTCTTATTGCTAACTGGAGAATAATTGCTGCACCAGCTACATGGATCCTTCACTGAAGACTAAAAGTATATCATCATCATCTTTTATAGTCTACCATGCTGACATGGATTGGATGCTTCAGTAGGATCTGACAGGTTGTAGAACTGTGCTATACTCCAGTGCCCACTTTAGCATGGTTTCTACAACTGGATACCTTTCCTAATGCAACTGCTTTACAGACTGTATTAGATACGTTTTTTTATGGCACCAGCACTAGTGAAGTTACTCAAAGATCAGAAGACTAAAATCCCCTTCAGTTGAGTGGCAATGCAGTAAAGAGAGAGACAGCTTTATATTAGGTGATCAGATATTAAAGTATGAAAGAAGTGGACAGAACAGCAGAGTGGAGCTGGAAAAAAGATAAAGATGGTGATTACTAGGACGAGTCCTCAATGTGCAAGAAGGTAAATAGAAGTGGGTAGAGATAGATGAAGAGGAAGGGTGGGTGATTAGAGGGTGCAAGAGCATTTGGGGAAAGTAATGAATGATTAAAGATAGGTAGTGATGGGGTATCATCACCATCATCATTTAACAGCCATCTTCCCTGATGGCCAACTTTCCTCTTATGACCAACTTTTCTCTCAGCACATTTGCACTTTGTTGCATATACATTAGAGGGTGCAAGTCATCACATGTCCTCTGTATTCAGGGTCCATGTCTCACTACTGTGGAGCATAGCCATTCATACAATCAGCCTTTCACTCTGAGCCTTTTGTTGTTACAAAGGTAATAGTTGTCTGAACTTCTTCCATCCTATTCTATTCTTATTCTAGTAACAATACTTTCAGAACATCCTCCTACACCACTAATTTGATCACTTGGGTAACAGAAACTATCTACAATCTCAAGGAAAATCTAATTCCCATGTGTCCTTAGTGTTTATTGTTCCTACATATCTGCCACATACAAAGACTACTTTCTCTGCTAATCTACCTGTGATTCCACTGCATCTCTTATGTGTCCATAGCTTCCACTGGGTGCAGTGAATGGAATTCCTTATAACATCTTTCCTACTTATTGCGTAGGGCCATTTACCTGACTGAAAGAGTCTTATCCGTTTTCTTGCTAACAACTTTGGTCTTCACTAGATTGTTTGAGGCATTTTTTTCCGCACCTGGAATTTCTGTTATGGTTTAGATTTCATAAATAAGAAGGGACTGAGAACTAATCCCTGGTAAACTCCTACTTGTACAATAAATTTGTCACTGTACTCATGGCTAACTCTCACTCTACTGGCAGCACCCTTAAACATGGATGGTACGGCTCTAACAAGCCACTCCTCTACTCCTAAATTCCTTAGAGATCAGCAGATAACAGAATGAAGGACTCTGTCAAAAGAGTTCTGCTGGTTGATGAAAGCCATGTACAATGGTTTACTTTTGGCTAGATTCTTCTGCAGCTATCTCACTAGGAAGAGTACTTTCCTGGCACAAGACATCTAATTTAATTCTATTCCTAATTAATTGTCTATAACTTTCTCTGTGACTTTCATGACCTGACCCAGCTGTTTGATACCTCTGTAATTGTTTCTGAGGCACCATTTTCACCTTTGTAGCAGCAAGTTACAATGCTACTCCATCAATCATTGGGGATGACACCTTCCTAGATAACCTGATTAACTATACGGGTGACTAGGTTGTATCCTACTCTACAAGATATTTTAAGCATTGCAGTAGTGATTCCTGATGGTCCAAGAGCTTTCCCTGTCTTCATATCCATAATTGCTTTACTACTGTCAACTTGGATAGCTGATCTCTCAGTTGGGTCCATATTTGAAAAACTCTCCTTTTTCCATGCATTCTCCACATTTGGCAGCCTTTTATAGTGGCCTTTTTCTTCTCAGCATACCATTATCCATTTACACACATTTCTTACCTACAACATCTCTATTCTTCCTGATACATTGCTTTGCAATCTAGAACATCTCACCACTTTGATCTTCATGTTTTAAAGCATTGGCAAATCTCTTACTTTTTGCTTTTCTTTTTGCTATGTAAACCTGTTGCCTTTCTTCCCCTCACTACTACCACCAATTTTCTAGTCTTTCCAGGCCTGTCTTTTTACTTTAATTGTGATGTCTACCTCCTTGTTCCACCTTTATATCACCCTCAGCCTGGCTGGGACGTTGCACCTGTCACAAATTTGATCTGTAACCCTCAGTAGGTTCTCCAAAAGGAGCTTCTAGTTGTCATGTAAGCTATATGTCTCCAACTCCTCCTCCTTCATGTTAGAAGCCTCTGTGGTACCAGCACTGGTGCTTTTTACATGGCACCAATACCAGCTGGGTTGCCAAGTAACTTGGAAGACAAAGATCCCTTGGCTAGAAGAGTAACATGTCTGTGCTATTTAGAGGTTAAAGTATAATAGAAGGATAGAGAGAGGTGTCTTATGATAGAGGAGATACTTGGCAACCCCAGTATGAAAAGAATAAAGAGGAAGAAGTGTTTGAAAGAAAGAAGAAACAGAGTGAGATAGAGATGGATGAGGTCAGAAATGTATCAAGATATACAAATTTAGTAAATACATACATACACACACACACACGCATACAACACTGTCAGCCAACATATTTATTGTAGAAACATTTAAGCAATATGAAAAAGACTAACTGTTCATGACTAAGTATATACTAACAATATTTAGTAATTTTATGTACATACATATGTATGTACGTACATACATACATACATACATACATACATACATACATACATACATACATACATACATACATGCATGCATACATATCTACTGATGAGACATGATGTTGTAGCTAGAACACCATATAATGAAATCCATTGGCAGGATAACCCCGAGGACAAAGAAATAAGAACCCACAGTACGGTAGAAGCCATAGCCACTCATAATAAAAAGGGGCACTAGTGGAATATCCCAATGAAAATCTCAAAGTGTAAGCACAACAGACCTGATATAATGATTTGGGACAGAGGATAGAAACTGTGTACAGTTGTGGAAATTAGCTGCCCAATGGATGTTAACATAAAGCTGAAGATCAGTGAAAAAGAGAATATCTTTGCTGAACTATTGAGAAATCTGCAATTATTCTATCCAGATTACAAGTTCAGGTTTATATCTGTAATTATTCGGGCACTGAGATATGTAACATACTGCCTAAATACCAATTTTGAGAAATTAGGCTTCTCAAAACTAGAAAGCAGAAATCTGATTCAAGGACTATAGATCCAATCCATCAGTGGAACTGTAAAAATGTTTCCAGAAGTTTATCATTTAAGTATATATGAGCCTGTCTAGATATGCAAGTATATGCATGAGAAGACATACATACAAAAACACCCTTATGTTATTGAAATTCCATTGAAGGAGTCTTGGATCTAGGTTAGAAATTGGCTCTTTCTCTATTGGCAAGAAATCTTGAAATAATATTGATTAATGACATACATACATACAACATGGCATTGAACACATGCTGGCATAGAGGACTATTCATTCACCTGGATAATGAATACTGTCTCCTATAATCTTTGTTGTTAATGCAAGCCTGGTAAAAGAAATGGATATTTTATTTGAGTAAATGCAAAGAATTAACCTTTTTTGAAAAGATCGTAGCTGTAATCAAACAATGAAATACATCATCATCATCATCATCATCATTTAACATCCGCTTTCCATGCTGGTATAAGTTGGACAATTTGACTGAGGACTGGCAAACCAGATGGCTGCACCAGGCTCCAATCTGATCTGGTAGAGTTTCTACAGCTGGATGCCCTTCCTAATGCCAACCACTCCGAGAGTGTAGTGGGTGCTTTTACGTGTCACCGGCATGAGGGCCAGTCAGGCGGTACTGGCAATGGTGTTTTTTTATGTGCCACCTACACAGGAGCCAGTCCAGCGGCACTGGCAATGACCTTGCTCAAATGTTTTTTCATGTGCCACCGGCACAAGTGTCAGTAAGGCGATGCTGGTAATGATCACATTTGAATGGTGCTTTTTTTACATGCCACCGGCATGGAAGCTCTGGCAACGATCACACTCTGATTGTGCTCTTAGCTCTCCACTTGCATGGATGCCAGTCATCGAATTTGATTTTGATTTCACTTACCTCAACAGGTCTTTGCAAGCAGAGTTTAGTGTCCAATGAAGGAAAGGTACGCATAAGTGGACTGCCTTTTATATTCTCTTTGAGAATGGGGATAATTTTCTGAAATAGTGTTCTGAATATATTATAGAGTTTTTAATGCATTAGGAGAAGGTCATATGCTTAGCTGATGTATATTTTTAGGTTGTAAACATTTATAAAAATAGAGTCCACTGTGATCCGTATGTAGGAGAGGTGCAGCCGGAAGGTAAATATCCAAATGAATCCGTAAATGGTAGATAATAAGTAGATAAAGATTAGATAAAGAGTCCAGTGGAGAAGTTCATAGTGGTAAGGGATGACAGGATCAACATGTGCGACCACGTGAGTGTGTAATATATATAGGGAGAGTTTACGAAAAAACAAAAGACGAAGACAGGTGGTGTACAAAACAAACAGATGTATTAGTATAATGCTCAGGAATAGAAAAAGTCTTTCACATTTCGAGCCTACGCTCTTCTACAGAAAGGGACACAGAAAACAAGGAGAGAAAAATGTGTGTAGTGGCTAATGATTCCTGAGCATTATACTAATACATCTGTTTGTTTTGTACACCACCTGTCTTTGTCTTTTGTTGTTTATTTTGTAAACTCTCCCTATTTATAAAAATATTTTTTCTTAAAGTCAAAAATGCAGTAAATAATTTATCCTAAACACTTTCATGCTGAACTGTTCCACATAAATTTTTCTTTTTAGGTCTACAAACTTTTCCTTTTTGTTTGTTTTTGCACCATTTTGTGTCTACGAATTATGATTATGGACAATGTTGTTCTCACTGTCTTTTTTGTATTCATATTTGTACATCTTTTTTCTGTTACACCTATTTTGATTTTACATTTTTATAAGATGTTTGTAGTTCTCTTGTGAGAATCACACTAGTTCCAGGGTGATGTTGCGAGATCAAATTCTATTATTGCGTATTTGAAAACATTAAGTTAATTTATATAGGCTCATTACACTAATCTCTAGTAATTGGTTAACATACCTATCAAATGAGTTATTGGACATTTATTGAACCCTGTGTTGTGATTAGTTGAGTGTTGCTTGGGAATTGGATTGGAGATCCAGTCATGTTGCATGTAATATATTTCAAACAACCAATCTTGTATGTGCTCTGGAACCTCTTTTTTTCCATAAATTAGTGCAACAAATTATTTATGAGTCAGAGGGGTGAGAGTTTTTCATGAAGACAAGTTATGCAGATTCTGCCATTTTTAGAGGAGAATTGATATATAACAGATATTGATATATAACCTTTAACCAATGATGACTTAAGCTGAAGGATGATGGATGGACAACAACCAACAAAATTTGTAATATTTCTTGCTTTGATCTACTGTGCTACTTTATGAAGGAATAAAGTCCCACTGTTATTTTAAAGTTGGTTTCTTTTGTTATTTCTATGAATGAATATGCAAAATATATTATACAATAATATGCACGATTCTTTAGTAAAACCAAGGGAAACTTTAACCAATGTAAAAACATCAACAGACTCAGGAAAAGGATAGGACAGTTGGATACTATCAGTGCATGCATTGATAGTTCAACCAACTCACCCACATATTTACAAGCACCAGGAATTCTCTTAACATAAAAAGTCTTGTTGCTTCGTTAGCAACCACCTTCAACTCTCTCAAGCACTTAAATTAACCTTAAAGAAAAATCATACACACACACACACACACACACATGCACACACACACACACACACACACAACTGTCAGCCAACATATTTATTGTACAAATGTTTAAGCAATAAGAAAGGACTAGCTGTTCACGGTCTTAACAGTGAAATGGCAACAGGGAGTGAGTAAATTGGCAAAGAAGTCACGTATTTTACAATCAGACAAACTTTCAGAGAGGACACTTGCAGTAAAAAAACAAAAGTGACTATGATATTGGTGTTTGAAAACCACGCTAAAGCAGACATTAGAGCTTGATGCAGTCCTCTGCTAGATACATCCTGCCGAGCCATCCAAACCATGTCAGCATGGAAAATAGACATTAAATGATAACAACGAGGATAATGGCAAACAATGTGGAGGAGTGGTTGATGGTAAATATGAGATGAAGGGAATCTGACTGGGTAGGGTTGAGGGGGTAAATGTAGTGAATAGAGAACAAGAGTGAAGGGGTAGTCACTATGAGTTGGAGGGAAGGTAGTGGAGAGTAAATGATGATTGGCAGTTCAGAAAAGGGTGAAGAACAGTAGAATAGTAATACTAATGCTGTAGACAGGGAAAAATCAAAGAGAGGGAGATGTGTGGGTTGGTAAATTGGTACTTTGAACACTCATCCAACAGTCATCTCCTATATGTATCATATGCCTGTACCAGCAGTCTCCTCTCTCACACACTATACTTAATTACTCTTATATCTGGTTTTTCTCTCAGCTCATCTGAATTCTAGTATTCATGCACACTAACATTACACATCCATGCTGGCTTTATTTCTTTCTAGTCTTCACAAGTCATTTGCATTCAAGGTCTATGTCACTAATATGCAGCATCGTAGTTCTAATACAAGCATCATACAATCTATCTTCCATTCTAAGTAAAACTTTTGTTGCCAGTAGAGATAATATCTCCCTGAACTTTTTCCTACCTGTTCTTATTCTTGCTACTATACATGCTGAACAACCACCTCCTTTGCAAATTGTATTAGCTAGGTAAAAGAAATTATTGATGACTTTGAAGTTAGCACTTGATGGGTGCTTCACAATTCCTTACATAGTCATGGAAAGGAAAATAGCGGGAACAAGAATCTCTGAACAAATAACGATGATAATTTATTTCGCTGAAATAAGCATTTCATCTCCGGACATCAGTAGCCTGGTCGCCTTGGGGGTGGAAGCAGGCACAAAATACGAAGGCATTCTCAGACTCGCAACGTCACTCTCTATCAGAATTCCATCTCCATGTAGCTAATCCTTGTTGCATCCATCTCCATCAGCAGCAGGGGGCGAAGAGAGAGAATAGCGGTCAAGCCTAGCTGCTGCTGATGACTGCGCTGCACATAAGGGGCTTCCGGAAGACTAATCCCTGTGCATGCATGGATGAAAATCCCAAAATGGCGTCTGGAACCAGGTGTCACTACAAGGCTCACCCTTGAGTGAAGAAGCACGAAAATAGAAAGATTGTAGTGGCGCCAGAAACAAGATGGCTACCGATCACCCACAAGATGTGGCACAAAATATGACAACTCAAAAAAATGTAATCACAATATAAATGAGCATGCACAAAAAATTTTTTTTTTTTACAAAATGTTCAATAACAAAACATTGAAAATGTCCAGTACACAAAAGAACACCTGTCTGTCACAGGAAATACAATAGAGAATGTCAAATGTAAATAGTCTTTGCAATTTTCTTGGGCCAGTGAACAGTTCGGCCAGTCCTGGTGACATAAGATCTGCTCAAGGCAGGTTGCGACAACGAAGGTGGTGTTGTAGGTGCTGGTGTTGTCAAAGGTGCATGTGGAGGTGATGTCAAAGGTGCATGTGGAGGGGATGTCAAAGGTGCATGTGTGGGTGATGATGTTGGCAAAGGTGCATGCGACAATTCATGAAATAAAAAAGCTTCAAACTGGTGTCTGTGATCAGTAGTTAATCTGGACGGAACTCCGAAGTGGAAAATCCAGTTAGAGACAAAAGCTTCAGCAACAGATTCAGCAGAAATGTCTGCTATTGGAATGGCTTCTGGCCAACAAGAGAAACGATTGACACAGGTCAAGATATAAGAGAATCCGCGATTCACAGGCCATGGTCCAACCAGATCAATGTGGACATGGCAAAAACGGGCCTCTGGGGGAGAAAACTGTCCAAGAGGAGCGCGAATATGCCTGTGGATTTTAGAACACTGACATTTTACACAAGAGCGTGCCCAATCGGTGATTATCCGGCGCATATTAGGCCAGAAAAACTGAGCCATAATAAGCTTCACCGAGGCAGCGATGCCAGGATGTGACAGTGAATACAAAACTGAGGCAGTGTGCAGGATTGCAGAATATGTACAAAACATACATGAAAAGGCAAAGGTTAAAACAAAATTCTGAGACGCAGAATGTCTAACATGCAAGTGTGATAACAACTGTCCAGGAAACTGGAAATCACAGGATGCAAGAGTCAAAATGTTTGAAATGCAATGTTGGCTGCTGAGACACGAGCAGTGCCAAGTATTTGCCTGCAAGGGCAGTGAGTCACTTGCAGACTTGCAGTGGAAAAAAAAAATGTTGTTAGTCCACAAGACTGGTAGGTCGCTTGCAGTGGCTAGGGTTGTAAGCCTGCAAGAGTGGTGGGTCGCTTGCAGAGGCTAGGGTTGTAAGCCTGCAAGAGTGGTAAGAAAACGATTACAATATTAGAATGTGGTGCATGTGTGTATGAATATTGAAACAAGTTAACATATAATATACACAATATTCAAAAAAATATGTACATACATAGATGAAGTCCTGAAAAAGGAAGTGATATGCAAAGGAAAGTGAAAAAAAAAAAACCGATAGAAATGCAATACAATGCGCGGCTGAGGAAGAGAGAATAACAGCAGCAATTGCCGTGTCTGATGCAGTTCCGTAATAGACTTTTGCATCCTAGACACAATGAAGCTAGGAGAAATGCTGTGAGAAGTCTGTTCTTTTAGTACGAAAACAGTTGTCAGTTGAAAAAATTACCAGAAAATGGTGTGCAACTGGTAAAAATTCTCTTTCCACATGGTGCAATTCAAATGTGGTGGCAGGATTTGATGACTGGAAGGTGATGGTCATCTTGCTAGAAGTTGATTCGGCTGAGGCATGTTATAATAATTTTGCTGAAGCATTTTATAATGCGATGACAACTTGTTGCTGTCAGAAAACCCGTCAGGGGTCACCACTTTCAGTAAATAGTGAGGCATCTGCATTATAAATCTCGTGGCTGCCAAAAATCCTTTTCTGCATCTGGGGCCACCATTGTAGGACGTGATGTTGGCGTTGGTCTGTCTTCTTCTGTCCAGATTGTTGCGGCTTGATGTCAGTTGAAGAAATAGGGTGGACACAGACAGACGTGTAATTTCGGTGTTAGTGAATAAGCTCCGTTTTTCCTTTCACTGTGAAAACAGGCGCTAGAGAGTCTTCACTGCTAATGTCCTTCGTCTGGAGTCACCAATTGTAGGAAGTGAGGTTAGCACTTGATGGGTGCCTCACAATTCCTTACATAGTCATGGAAAGGAAAATAGCGGGAACAAGAATCTCTGAACAAATAATGATAATAATTTATTTCGCTGAAATAAGCATTTCATCTCTGAACATTGGTAGCCTTGTCGCCTTGGGGTGGAAGTAGCAAGGTTAGTAGTCAGACACAAAATACAAAGGCATTCTCAGACTTGCAACATCGCTCACCATCAGAATTCCATCTCCACGTAGCTGATCCTTGTTGCATCCATCTCCGTCGGCAGCAGGGGGTGAAAAGAGAGAATAGCAGTCAAGCCTAGCTGCTGCTGATGACTGCGCATGTGCATAAGGGGCTTCCGGCAGGCCTTCCAGAAGACTAATCCCTGTGTATGCGTGGATGAAAATCCCAAAATGGCGTCTGGAACCACTACAACTTCTAATGAGCCAGCTGATGTGTTCCAGTGCATCTACCATATATAAAGTTTATGTTCTCAGTTATCCTGTCAGTGATTCCACTACATCTCATGTGCATCCATAGTATACACTAGGTACTGCATATTGAGTTTATACAAACTCTTTTTCTGAATATCAAGCAAAGCTTCTTTACTTTCAGAATATCCTCTATTACTGCTAATTATCTATGACCTAGTTTACTGAAGTTATCTATTACCTCTAAGGGTTGTCTTGGATATTTTAGAGAATCTATTTCCTGTACACTTTATATTGCCCAAAAAGTTGAGTGAGATTTGTTTCCAAGAAACTATTGAATTACTCTCAAAGATCTTTGTGGCAAAATTTCATTATTTAACACTTGAATGGAGTGTTGGAACTTAACAAAAAATGACAATGATGACTTTATTACATATGCTGGAGCAGTCAACCATATGTGTGAAAACTTTAAACTTCAGGAATTCACTCAGGATATATTTAAATCCCTTATCTTCATACAAGACCTTACGGCAACCAAAAATAGAGAAATTCAGGCAAGGATTCTCTCAAAAATGGAGCAAGCGAACCTAGACTTAATCCTGCAGAAAAATATCAAACAATGGTAAACCTGAAGCATGACATGAAAAAATTCAAGACAAATATTCCACAAAAATACAGATGTGTTGATCCAGAAAGTACTACCAAAAAAGAGTGCCAGGCCTCAATCCAAGTTACAGATGTGGAGGCCTACACTTCAGAAAAGAGTGTCTGTTTAAAAACCGAAAATACTATAGTTGTCAGAAACTTGATCACAAGAGCTCACACTGCAGGGCAAGATTATGAGGGTCAAATGCAAAAAGTTCTAAGTTATTTTAAGCAGAAAATGAATATGACACAAAAACAAGAAAATTTGCACACATAAAAATAAATGGTGTAAATATTAAACTACAGTTGGATACAGATAGTGATATTTCAATCATAAATGTGGATACATGGAGAAAAATCAGGAAACCAAGGTTACATAAAACAGTGAAAATTGCACATGGCATGACAGGCAATAAATTACATTTCATGGGCGAAATGTGTACTGACATCTCATTTTGAGGAGAAACGCACAAAACAAAAATATTCATTGTGGAGAATACAATCAATCTGTTTGGTACAGATTGGAGTTATTGACTTATGGCACGTCCCCATAAGTCTCTACTGCAGAAACATAAATAGTTGTCCCGTTAAAAATAAATCGTCTGAGGAATTGAAGAGAAAACTGAAAAAGATGCTTCCTCAAGTACTATCAGAGGATTTAGGTCTATGTAAAAAGAGTGAAGCCTGCTTTCAAGTAAGTGAAAACGCTGTGCCTGTATTCAAATCTAACAGAAAAATACCATTTGGACAGAATGGTAAAAGAGTGGAATCATCAAAAAGGTGTGCATTAAAAAGAAAAAATAAGATTAGGCTGTGTGCTGATTTCTCTACAGGATTGAACAACTGCTTAAAGACATGCCACCATCCATTCCCGACTCCAGGTGATAATTTCACAAAATTAAATGGTGGGAAAATTTTCTCCAAAGTGGTCTGTCTGATGCTTATTTACAGATTAAAGTAAATGACAAATGCTCAAAGTATCTGACAATAAATTCACAGAGAGGATTGTACAGATATACCCGGTTACCTTTTGGATTAAAGGTTGCACCAGCAATATTTCAACAAGTCATGGATGCTAAGTTATCTGTTTGTGAATTTGCAATCCCCTATTTAGATGATATATTGATTAAGAGTAATTTGCATGAACTGCATGTGGAACATATAAAAGCTGTGTTCAAGAAAATAATAGAGTATGGGTTCACTTTGAGTGAAGAAAAATGTGAATTCTTTTTGCCCCAAATTAGGTACTTAGGGCAAGTAATTGATAAAAATGGTAGATGGTCTGACCGTTGAAGGCAGTCGGTTAAATGCCAAAACACGTTTGAAGAAATAAAAAAAATTCTAATTGCAGATTTGTCTCTAGAAATAAACATTGTTGTAACTTCTGATGCTTCAGAGTATGGAATTGGAGCAGTTTTGCTACACAAGTATAAAGATGGAAGTACAAAACCAGTGATTTATATTTTGTGCTCACTGATAGTGGCAGAGAAAAAAATGCAGTCAGATAGGAAAAGAAGCCCTATTGATTATCTTTGCTGTAAAAAATTTCACAGGTTTCTACATGGTAGAAGTTTTCTGTTACAAACAGGCTACCTACCCATACAGCAAACTGACTACAATGTTGGGATATAATAATACTAAATTACAATTTCAAAATGCAGTATATTCCATCGAAAAAATTGGTCATGCAGACTGTCTATTGAGACTAATTCTCAATAATATGGAATCACTAGAATATGCCATGATAGCTGCACTGCAGCCCGAAAATGAAATAAAAAGTACTATGACTAATGTTATCCAAGAACTACCAGTGACTGCACAGGATATAAGAATGAAGTCTGTAGGCAATGAGTATATTACAAAAATAAAGCAGAAATAAAGCAACAAAAAAGAAATAAACAATAAAGAAATAAAGAAACAAAAATAAAGCAGAATAAAAATACAAACTCGAGTAGCTTCTCAATATGTGATGATATTCTGATGAATGCGCAAAGAGTTGTAGTACGACTACATTACAAAAATGTATATTGCAGCAATTCAACAGTGGAGATCTGGGAATGTCGAGGATGAACGTTCTGATGAGGAGCTACATCTAATGGCTGACTATGGACCGGGACATCGAAAAGTCGGTGAGAACTTGTTGAGATTGTGCACTTATGGCCAAAGCCCTGCTGGTAAAATATGGCTGGAGACAGAACCCATGGTCTAGGTTACATGTAGACTATGCTGGATAGGTAAACAGTGCTTGCTATCTAATCATAGTAGACAGCTGTACAAAGTGGTTAAAGGTATGCAAGTGCAATAAACCAACTGCTAAGAAAACTATAAAGTCCCTATTTGGATTGTTTGCATGATATGGTGTACTGAACATGTTAGTTTTTGATAATAGAACACAGTTCTCGGTATATGAATTCAAGAACTCCTGTAAAATGCATGCAATAATGCATATTTTCACTCCACCCTACTACCCAAGGTCAAATGGGCAGGTAGAAAGATTCATGGACACATTCAAAAGAGCATTAAGAAAAGCTAGGAATGAATTAAGTAACGACAAAGCACTAACAAAATTCTTAAGGGTATATAGAGTAACCTCCAATCTAAGTACAAATTCAGGAAAGTCACTTGCAGAGCTGATGTTTGCAAGAAGAATAAACTCGATTTTTGATAAGTTATTAACAGAGAAAAAAGATGTAAAGGAAATATGAAAGATGCAATGAAACATTTCTAAGTATGGAGATAAAGTGCATTTTAAAACCTACAGAAATGGTAAAAGGAAAACAGGATGGCCTTCTAAAAGAAATAGGAAGTATGGTGTATCTAATTAAAGGACAATGCTGGGAACATAATAGACACATAAATCAGCTAAAGAAGAGACATATCGAAGAACAGAGAGAAATTCCTATGGAAGTATTCTTTGATGTATTCGATGTCCCAGCCCCGAAAGCAATGGAGTCCCGTAGAACCAGCATGAGAAAACAGAAGCAGACCGAACACCTTGAGATAAGGCCCAAGCAAAAAAGATGCTAAAAGATAATAATAATGATAAATAAAATAACTTTATTTCTTCAGAACTCGTAGTCTCAAAAGGGGAGATGTTGTGGAAAAAATACGACATTCCATAACGAGAATTAACAGGACTACTACATATAAATAATAGTGGTCTGATGTAGTCGGCAGTTCGTAGTTTGGTCTTTGAAGTCCAGGTACAGTTTACAGTTCAAGTTTGTGTGTTGGAAATATTGATTGTTGCTTTGTAAAAGATTGTTGGTTCATTACATGTTTGTAACTGCTGCTGTTTCTATTTTGTATTGTTATAACATACATACATACATACATACATACATACATACATACATACATACATACATACATACATACATACATACATACACACACACATATATGTATATATGTAATACACTGCCTCAATACCAATCTTGAGAAATTAGGCTTCTCAAATTCAGAAAGGAGAAAGCTAATTCAAAGACTACAGATCCAATCCATCACCGAAACTGTAAAAATCTGTAAAACTCTCCAGAATTTATTATTTAAATATATATGAGCTTGTCTAGATATGCAACTATATGCATGAGAATACATACAAACAAAAATACCTTGTTGTTGATGGTGAAATTCCAATGAAGGAGCTTGGATCTAGGTTAGAAACTGGTTCTTTCTCTATTGGCAAGAAATCTTGAAATAAACTGAATAATGATATATATACATTTTTCACTTAGGCATTGCAAGACTAATAACCTGGTGTAGAAGTCAATATACATATGCTTCAGAAGAAAGCATTAGTCAAGTACAGAGTAGTAATAAGAAAATGAGATGACAAATGAATAAACGATTATCTTATGAATTTCATTAGCTCACAGTTGTTTCTACTTAAGTTGCAGTGGACTCATAGTTGAGTGCCTGAGTAACATCTTATAGCTTCATCAGAGCCTTGAATATGATGTTCAATCCATTTGGGAAAAGAGTTACATTTTTTCATGCATATATATATATCATCATCATCATCATCATCGTTTAGCGTCCGTTTTCCATGCTAGCATGGGTTGGACGGTTCTACTGGGGTCTGTGAAGCCAGAAGGCTTCATCAGGCCCAGTCAAATCTGGCAGTGTTTCTACGGCTGGATGCCCTTCCTAACGCCAACCACTCCGAGAGTGTAGTGGGTGCTTTTTACGTGCCACCCGCACAGGTATATATATATATATATATATATATATATATATACTCTTTTACTTATATATATATATATATTCACACATACATATATCATTCAACCACGATAGTGGTTGAATATATTCTTAAGTTCACCATTTCGTCAATCGCAGAAGCTTCCAAGCTTCACCACTAATTCAGTTCTCAACTAAATTGCAAACTGTTAATAGTTTTAAAGAGGACACATCCTCAGCTACACTTTGACATAAATAGTTTGAGATTTGGTTCAGTGGGAAAAAAGTTACATCAAAATATGTCAGATCTCAAGAGGGCAGTAAGGCAGATATTCATCTTCATTTAACATAAATTTTTAAATTTTAAATTAAAAGTATACTTTTCTTAGGCTTAAATGATTGAAAAATGCATGAGGAATTCAGAATCATTAGTCGCATTGAACAAAAATTAGTAGAAAAACAGTTATGAGGTAAAATGTTACGAAATTTAATGTCAGTAAGTAAGAAGTAACGCTTAAGTAATAAGAACAAAGTATATATTTCTAAAATGTATGTTTACATTCTAAGGTGGTGAACTGGCAGAAATGTTAGTGCACCAGGTGAAATGCTAAACGGTATTTCGTCTGTCTTTATGTTTTGAGTTCAAATTTCACTGAGGTCAACTTTGACGTACAGATTATTTAATTAATTTTTTAAAACTAAACACTCTCAAACTTCCGATACTGGTAGAATACATTACATAGAACAGGGTTTATTCTGAATGTTCTTAACAAAATTTTGTTAAGCAGTATTTCATCTGTTTTTACATTCTAAGTTCAAATTCCGCTGAGGTTGACTTTGCTTTTCATCCATTTTGGATCTATTCAATTAGAAGTACAGATTATTTTATTAATTTTTTCAAACTTCTGATACTGGTAGAATGTGTCACATAGAACAGGGTTTACTCTTAACACTTTTGACAAAATTTTGTATTTTAGAAGTTATTTTGTCAGAAGTTAGAGAGTGACAATGGACAAATTTGTGTTTGATAAGTGCCAATACATGAAACTCTCAGCCTTTGACTTACTTTCTAACTTCTGCCGATGATATATATATACATATTACATATATGTGTAAAAAAATCTCATCACACAATCGAACCAATGAAAGAGCCTCTACCTGGTCACTCAACACTCTAAAAATAGCAACCAAAGTATCCCCCTACCTAAATCACATGCCCATTGTATGTAATGTCCTCAATTATCCCTAAAAAGACAGTTTGCTGAAGGCTGGAATGTCTTTGATGATACGTTTGCAGTATCAGGGTTGATTTGAGGTGAACAACATTATGGTCAATTTCTATATTAACACCTGCATAATTTTCACTAAGAAAAAAAAATTTGATTTTTAAGTAAAAAGTTTCTTATTCTTTCTTACTTGAAGTAATAGCTTGTCCTATACTCTTACAAGTGTGATAACTTGTCTTGTACTTTTCCAGGTTTGTAATCTTAAGAATATGACTTTTCATGCTTGCATTTTTGCATGTAAAATATATATATAGGAAGAACCAAACACCTATGTGGGTAATGAAAACCAAGGGCTCCTCCCATAAGTATAATAAGATTATTTTTAAAATGTGTATAAAGATGGGTATATCCAGATAAAGGATAATTAGATCTAACAGTAAAAGTATATGTATATATATATATATATATATATATATATATATATATATATATATATCCAGATTTAGATAAAGGATAATTAGATCTAACAGTAAAAGTATATGTATGTATATATATATATATATAGTAGTAACAGAAAAGAGGAATTTCAGTTGTCCCCACGTGGTGGATTGTAATGTATATAAGAAAAATAAAAACGGAAAATACGCACACTTACATGGTTATAGTATAATTCTTAATGTATCGACCGGTTTCGCAATCGCTATTCATGATACAATGTTTAATTTATATGAAAATATATTTTTTCTTAAGAAGAAAATGGGTCCATGTTGTTCATAATGAGATTCACTCGTGAATGGGTCCATGTTGTTTATAATGATATTCATGAGCTCACATTGCAGAGAAAAGTTAGGAAGGCTGAACATAAAACATTTTGAAGTTTTCTCAATGGAACATAATATATTTAATAAAGTGGAAATTTGTACACGTAGAAGTAAATGACATCTCAGTTATTAATACTGACATGTGGATAAGAATTGGGAAACTTATATTAAGAAAAACATCAAAACTTACATGAGGCATGACAGGTGAAAAACTACACTTCATAGGTGAAATGTGGAGTGATATCATATTTCAGGGAAAAACCTGTAGAGCAAAAGTTTTCATGGTGAAAAATGCAACCAGTCTGATCAGTACAGACTGGTTGGAGTTGTTTGACTTATGGGACCTCTCTCTGTTTTGTAAAAAAATAAATGGTTGTCCCACCAGTAAAAATAATTCAGCAGCTGAATTGAAGAAAAAATTTAAAAACTTGTTTCCTGTAGTGCTCTCAGATAAATTAGGTCTTTGTTCTAAGACTAAAGCCTGTTTTCAAATAAAGGAAAATGTCGTACTTGTATTCAAACCTAATAGAAAACAGGTAGTGGAAGAAGAATTAGACAGACTGGAGAAATTGGGAATTATTCAAAATGTAGATTATTCTAAGGGGGCAGCACCAACTGTGTGTATTAAAAAAAATAACAAAATCAGAGTGCGTGCCAATTTTTCTACTGGTATGAATGACTGTTTAAAAATGTGCCACTATCCACTGCCTACTCCAGAGGATATTGTTCCAAAATTAAATGATGGCAAAATATTTTTGAAACTAGATTTGTCTGATGTGCATCTACAAATTAAAGTCGACAAGGAATGCTCAAAGCCTCTAACAGTTAGTATGCACAGAGGACTATACAAATATAATAGATTGTCATTTGGTCTGAAGGTCACATTTGCAATATTTCAACAGGTTATGGATGTGATGTTGGCAGATTGTCAATTTGCAATTCCATGATGTATTAAAAGTGAATCTCATGTGAAGTGTGTTTTTCAAAAAATAAGAGATTACAGTTTCACACTCAGTGAGGAGAAATGTGAATATTTAGGACAAATTATAGATAATAATGGAAGATGACCTGATCCGTCGAAGGCAGATGCAATAAAAATAAGCCTCCCCCAACTAACATTATAACTATTATCAAAATTACATACCAAACATGTATTAATTGAGAGCTCCACTTAATAATTTGTTTAAGAATGACGCCAAATAGAATTGGTCAAATAACTATCAAAAGGCATTTCAGGATATTAAAAAAATATTCATTTTGGATTTGTCACTGCCTCATTTTGATCCTGCAGTGGAGATTGTTGCAGCTTCTGATGTTTCTGAATATGGTGTAGGAGCAGTTTTGCTACACAAATATAAAGATAGTAATGTGAAGGCAGTAGTTCATGTCTCATGTGCTCTGATTGCAGCAGAAAAAAAAAACAACAGTCAGATAGAGAAAGAAGCTCTAGTGATTATTTTTGCTGTGAAGAAGTATCTCAGATTTCTCCACGGTAGAAGTTTTTGACTTCAGATGGATCACTGAACATTACTATCAATTTTTGGATTGAAGAAAGGAATACCTACCCATATATCTAACAGATTACAATCCTGGGGTACAATATTGTTAAATTACAACTTTAAGATGGAGTACATTCCTTCTAAGAAAATTGTCCATGCAGTTTGTTCATCTAGGCTAATTCTGGAGAATACAGAACCACTGGAAGATATGGTGATAGCCACACTATAATCAGAAAAGGAAATTAAAAACATTATGTGTAATGTCATTCAGGAGTTGCCAGTGACTGTACAAGATATAAAAAGTAAATCAGTAGAGGACAAATACATCATAAAAATGAAGGAAACCTTAAATAATAAACAAAAGAGAAACACGAATGTGAACCATTTTTCACTCTGCGTCGATGTATTAATGTACATACAAAGAGTGGTTGTACCAACTGCACTACAGAAATGGATATTACATGAATTTCATAGTGGACACCCGGGGATATCAAGAATGAAAGCTTTGATGAGGAGTTATGTGTATTGGCTGACAATGGACTGGGACATTGAATATTTGGTAAATTCATGTAGAGGTTGTGTGCTAGCAGCCAAGGCACCATCAGTGAAATACCAATCATGGTCCAGGGTACATATAGACTACGCTGGACCAATGAATGGCACTTGCTACTTGATCATTGTTGATAGCTTTACCAAGTGGACAGAAGTAGGCAGGTATGGTCAATCTACCTCAAAGGCAACAATAAATTTCTGCATGAACTTTTTGCTCAATACGGTGTTCCAGACACCATAGTATCAGACAATGGAACAAAATTTACGGGATACAAGTTCAAGAAATTCTGCAAAATGCATGCAATCAAGCACATATTTACCCCACCCTACCACCCGAGGTCATATGGGCAAGCAAAATTATTCATAGATACTTTCAAGCAAGTGCTAAAAAAAGCAAGGAATGAGTTAGGAAATGACAAAGTGATAACTAAATTTTCAAAAGTGTACAGAATAACACCCAATCCAAACACCAGTTCATGCAAGTCCCCTGCAGAGCTAATTTTCACTTGAAAGATTAAATCAATCTTCAACAAAGGAAAAACATAAAGAGAAAATGCAAAAAATTCAACTGTACATTTGATGTCAGAGACACAATGCATTTCAAATTATACAAGAACGGTAGAGTCAGCAGGATGGTGTAATGACTAAAAGAATTGTAAACATAAAATATTTAATAAAAAGCCAACAATGAGAGTATTAACAACACCTAAATCGATTAAAAATCCGATATACAGAAGAAAGGAAGGAAATTCCAATGGAAGTGTTTTACATGTTCAATGTGCTAGTACCAAAAGAGATTGAGTCTAGAAGGAGCAGTAACATGAAATGTAAACAGACTGAACATTTAAAAATAATTCCTAAGTGGAAAAGGTACTGAACTCCCTAAGGAAACAAAATTTCAAAAAGGGAGAGGTATTAGAAACAAAAAATAAAATAATAATAACAATAAAATGAATTTCATTTCCTATAGAAATCGAAATCTCAAAAGGGGATATGTTGTGGTGAGAGTCACAACACTCTCTGCAAGAATAGACTTGACCAAATGACTATGAATAGTAGCAGTCAGAGTCAGAGAGAAAGAGCGGGCATTAATCACAGGAAGTCATTAGGTGTTGTTTTGGTAGTTTGTCAGAATATCATTTGTTGGTTCGTGTATAGTTCATGGAGAGTTTGTTGGATTGTTACATTGTTGTTACCCTTATATATTTTATTGTTACTACACAGTTATAGTGTAAAAATGTATCATCATAAATAATGGTTATGCTACAATAATTGAAGATGAGTAACTATATTACAATAGGGATACATGGAGAGGAGAAAAGCAAAACCTTAAGGAGGTGATTAAGACTTTACATGATCAAAGAATTTGGCCAGTGTGGGCAAG
This sequence comes from Octopus sinensis, assembly GCF_006345805.1. Taxonomy (NCBI): domain Eukaryota; kingdom Metazoa; phylum Mollusca; class Cephalopoda; order Octopoda; family Octopodidae; genus Octopus; species Octopus sinensis. Next base: position 64,750,363 of record NC_043001.1, read on the forward strand.
TACTGAACAATCTGTATGCATGTGTGTGTGTGTGTGTGTGTACTGATAAAAGAAAATGGGGGAGAAGCAAAAAGAGTGTTGACAGATGATGAAACATACCAGAATAAAAAAAAAAAAAACCAGCAAGGGCAAAAAACATGATATACATACACATATCATTATCATCATCATTTAATGTCCATGTTCTATACTAGTATGGGTTGATTGTTTGACAGGATCCAGTGGATCAAGAGACTGAATTATGACTCCGGTGTCTGTTTGGCATGGTTTCTATAGTTGGATGCCCTTTCTAATATCAACTGATTGAATGCTTTCCTGATGCTACTATGCAGTTCACAAGAGTACAAACCCTAAGGGACAGAGGGGGGCTAAAGTATGCAAGAAGTGAGAGTGGGGTTAAAGCAGGTTCTTTTAGAAGAGTTGCATAGCTAGTCGCATTTAGTAAGGGAGAAAGAGGATGATCAGTAGAAGCTGCAAAGAGATAGTGGAGGTGAGGTGTCCAAGTGCACCCTCAAGGTGAACAGAAGTGAGGGAGAAGCTGCTAGTTTGTATGGAAAGCAGGAGATGAGGAGATGAAGTGGTTACCTGCAACAAAAATTAGGTGGGCTGAAGGGTGACCATACTAGCATGGTCATCTTTCTTGCACACTATACCTGAAACTTTTTATGTTTAGTTTTTCTCATACACACTCACATTGCACATCCACATTATGCTCGCTTCATTTCTTTCTTGTTTTCTGAAGTCCTCTGCATTCAAGCCCCGTGTTTCGCTACCATGCAGTTCAAACACAAACATTATACAATCTCACCTTCACTCTGCAAAAAGACTTTTGTTGAAAACAATGATAGTAACTCCCTTAAATTTCTTCAAACCATTCTGACTTTGGCTACTGTACTTTCAGGGAAACCACCTCCTTTGCTAATTACATCTGAGATAACAAAATCTATTGACTCCTTTATGAAAGTCTATTTCAAGAAAGTCTATTTTGGGCTTGTTTGCAGTATGTACTGATCCTGTGCATTTATCAAATATGAAGTTTTATGTTCCCTTCTAGTCTGCCATTGATTCCACTACATCTCTTATATATTTATAGCTTAACTTAAGTATGTATAGCTTAAATGTATGGAGTTTATACCTACTCCATTTCTGTATATCAAGCAAGACTATTTCCTTGAACATTTGAGGCATAGTCCAGAAGGTTTGTGACTTATTTAGGAGAAGCAGTTATAAATGCCTTAGATATTTTATAAGTTTAGTATATTATTATTTATATCCTGTAAGTTGATCTGCCAACATTTTTATTCCATATTGAAGGAGATGACTGTAACAGAACTTTGAACACACCCTACTAAACATTGTTTGTCACAGCTAACTATGCAAAATACAGTTGAGACATGAAGACAATTTGGAAGCTCACTATGCAGCAAAGTTTTGTGTTAAACTGGGCAAACGTGCTATTGAAACTTACGAAATGTTCCTGGTTGCTTATGGATTAACTTGTGTGACTCAAGCATCTAGTTTTTACTAGACTAAGAAGTTCAAGGATAGTAGAGAGGAAGAGAGAGATGATGAGAGGAGAACATCTGATCTGATTGAGAAAATTCACTTTTCTGGATGAAGATTTTCATGTGTCTATAAAGACAATAAGAATACTGTATACAGTTGGTGTAGCAACTGTACACAGAATTATTCATGAAGATCTAAGCATGTACAAAATTTGTGTGCAGTTTTTCATAGTGTGCTCAGTGATGAACAGAAGGAAAGGCACATTGGTGACTGCAAGGAGATGGTTGAGCTTATTACTTCAAGTCTACTAGGAAGCTCATGATGATTCCCTTTCCAAACAACAAGAGCAACATCTACATTCAATGGGTTCCCTCTAGCCAGACAGTTAACAAAAGATACTTTGGTACCTTTTGTTGTGGAGATTTTGAGTGAGTTCAGGAAAAGATTTCATCACCTGCACCAAGACAATGCACCAGTCCACAATTCCATCCTAGTAACCAGTTACTTGACAGAGACTGGTAACAAAACTGTCTCTCACTCTCCCTACAGTTCAGATCTTGTTCTCTGTGACTTTTGGTTGTTCCCTAAGCTGAAGGAGAATCTCAAGGGCAGTTGTTTTGAAGACTTTGAGAAGATGAAGGAAGCTGTGATAAGGATCCTGGACACCGTCACTTTGGCCATAGTGCTGTCACAAAGTGGCTGAAGCATTACAACAATGCACTGAATTTAGAGAATCCTACTTTGAAAGATATTAGAATTTTGTACTTTTTTTAAATTAGTAAGTGTCTCTCCAGAAAAAGTCTCAAAAATTTGGAATGCATCTTGTGTCAGGGTCCTCTATTCTTTCCTACTTATTAAGACCTTCATCTTTGCTAAATTTACCTTAAGACCTCTTGATTCTATATTTCCTCTCCAATTTCCATATAGATTCAGCTATGAACTAGAGCATCAATATATAGGAGTTCCTTTGGACAGCCAGTCTTAAACTTCTTTGTAATGGCCTGTAGAATATACAAATATTCTATAATTATATACATAATTATAATCAAGGGGTCAGCTTTGCAATACACTGATTTTAGAAATAGGAGCTAAATACCTTTTCTACTAACATAAAGATCTCCCAGAGAGTAACACACTATTTTATGTAGGCAAAAGGAAAAAAATAATGAATCCACAAAACTCAGATTAGCTACATATGTGTTTCGAGATTAAAGTTATAATTACTTACTTATTTCTCATCTTCAGTGCAGCATTTCTAAATATAAATTTGAGAGTGTTAGGATTAAATATGTATGCGATGAAGCACCATCGCATAACCGATATTTAACCACATTTCCAAAAATATACAATCGAATGTGAACACATATTTATCCTCAATACCCATGTGTGTGTGTTACGAGCAATCCTGCAGAAACTGCATTTTCAATCAGGGAGTAAATTATAATTTCAATAATGATAAAAGGGTAAAGTTAATTAATTAATTAATTAATTAATCAATTAATTAATTGATAATTTTACCAAGTAGTCAGTACATTAAAAATAATTGTGTATATAATTATTGAATATGTGTACCTAAAACGGTTATTTTTAACGTATTGACTACTTGGTAAAATTATTAATTATTAGTTAATTGATTAATTAATTAATTAATTTTACCCTTTTATTATTATTGAAATTATAATTTACTCCCTGATCGAAAACTGCAGTTTCTGCAGGATTGCTCATAATACACACGTGAGTATTGAGGATAAATATGTGTTCACATTCGGTTGTATATTTTTGGAAATGTGGTTAAATATCGGTTATGCGATGGTGCTTCATCGCGTACATATTTAATCCTAACACTCTCAAATTTATATTTAGAAATGCTGCACTGAAGAAATGGAAATAAGTAAGTAATTATAACTTTACATTAATCTCGAAATGCATATGTAGCTAATCTGAGTTTTGTGGATTCATTAATCTTTTTCTTTTTGCCTACATAAAAAAAGTGTGTTACTGTCTGGGAGATCTTTATGTTAGTAGAAAAGGTATTTAGCTCCTATTTCTAAAATCAGTGCGTGGCAAAGCTATTAGCTGACCCCTTGATTATAATTATGTATATAATTATAGAATATTTGTACCTAAAATGGTTATTTTTAACATACTGACTACTTGGTAAAATTATTAATTAATTAATTGATTAATTATTTAATTAATTTTACCCTTTTATTATTATTAATATATATATATATATATATATATATTAGAAGTATTGGGGGTGATGTACAGATTTAATACATATGAAAGAAAAAGGCGTTCAAAATGCTGGATGCAACCATCCAGCATTCTGAATGCCTTTTTCTTTCATATATATATACAGGATCTTGCAGATAAACTGAGACAGTTTTTATAATGCATAAAACTGGTTATAGATACTAAAATAATGGTAGTAGACAGATATAGTTTTAATGTAACATTTATTATAACAAAGACACTTATCACTCTATGTGACTGCCCTTTTGGGCAATTACTACCTCTACACAAGAACAAAATCATTTTGCAGCAGCTGCAACCTCCAGCTTTTTGATTTTGGATGTCACACGCACAATGCAGGTCTTTACCCTACTCGAGTGTCAATAGTCTTACTGACACTTGAGTATGGTGAAGTGTTGGTCCTTGTTTGAAGTACATCCATAAAAAGTAATCAAGAAGGTTGAGATCGAGGCTATTACTGAGTCAGATGTTGGCCCTCACAAAAAATGACACCTTCTCACCAAGGATGGCCTGTGTTGCTTTTTATCCATGGCAAAGGGCAGAATCTTGGATAAGCACCATATTGTCAAGCCCAAACTTCTGTTCCATCCAAGGTAACAGAGAGTTCTTCAGGATGTCCAGATATTCCTTTGTGCCAATCTTCAAGCCAGACTCAATGAAGTGTGAATCCATGACGTTTCCCTCACTCACCACAACTCCAAATACCATCATAGAGGCAGGATTCTTAGTCTCAAATACAGGGGTGGGGTCTGAAGGGTTGTATGCAATCACTCGAGAATTTATGCAATTCACCTCAGCATCCACAGTGAACTTCTTCTCATCCACAAACATGAGAGTTTTTTCTGCACCTTGATGCTTAATAAATGACAAGCTTTGGGCATCTCTCAGCTCTGATTGCTTTGGCCTTGGCTGTTAGGAGGTGATGGCATCATCGAACATAGCTAGTCATACCAAGGTTCCTGTTCTGGACACCGTGGAAAGGGACACATTACATTTCTTTGCAAGAGTTGTCGTGGATGCGGATGGGTTGGCTTCAATTGAGTGATTGAAACCAGCAAGAAACTTTGGATTGCACTTGGAATCACTTTGAGTTTTGTGTTCTTTTCTATCAATCTGTCCCTCTTCTTTAAAATATTTATACACAGGATAAACTGTTGCTTTTGGAAATTTCGGCAACTCAGGAATTTTATTGGCAGTGTGCCCAGTGCATGCCAAAACAACGATGGCAGAACAATTCTGTTGTTCTATGATTTTCTGTTGTTGAATCAGTTCACTATTTACCTGAAAAATAAAAGTTTAAATTTTCAAACAAGTAAGGTTTTGTCAACAAATGAAATCTTAAACCCACGAAGTCAACTGCTTAAAATTGGTCGCAATTTATCTGCAAGACCCTGTATGTATGTGTGTGTGTATGTGTGTGTGTGTGTGTGTGTATGTATGTGTGTGTATGTATTATTTACAGTATCAAAGGCCTTTGTTAAATCAATGAATACCTGGACAAGATCCATATTCTGCTCATAGCACTTCTTCTGCATCTGTCTTGCTGTGAAGATCATATCCATTGTCCTTTTACCAGATCAGAAGCCACATTGAGATTCAGATAGGACATCATTTATGAAACACCCATTCAGACGGGTAAGAAGAATATTTGCCAGAACCATGCCAGCAGCTGATAGTAGAGTAATACCTCTGTAGTTACCACACATTGTTCTGGCTCCTTTTTCTTTATATAGAGGAAGAATAATTGCATCCTTCCAGTCCTTAGGCATTGCACCATCCCTCCAGACTGCACTAATAAGTAATCACCACCAAATCACAAGACCTCAGCACAAATTCCATCCTTTCCAAGTGCCCCATCAAGATTCAGTTTACTTATTGATGTCATTACTTCATGTATTGAGGGCGTGGAGTTTATGGAGCCAATGATAGGTCTTTGTTGCATAGTATCAATGACTGTTTCATCCACATGGTTTAGGAGTTCAGAGAAGTGTTCAATCCAGCGACCTGTGATTTCTGTTGATTTAGTAAACAGAGCGGAAGACTCCTTCGAAAGCAAAGGAGCTGATGTGGAGCTCTTAGGTCCATAAGCTTGCTTCATAAGATTGTAAAACTTCTTGCTATCATTTGCAGCAGCCTGAACATCATGAGCTAGATCCTCCCACCAAGTGTTCTGCATCTTCCTGAAAGATTGCTGCAGTAGTGATTTTACACTGCTATATTGGGCAAGTGCTAGACTTTGCTGCACAGCAGACAGTCCTCTGTGTAGCCATACATTGTGGGCATGGTGCTTTACCACCAATAGACGCTGAACTTCAGCATCATTTTCATCAAACTAGTCTTTGTGTCTGGTAGAAGCATATCCCAGTGTTTCAGCAGCACATTGAAGAACCTGGTCTTGAAAATCTTCCCATGCTGCAGTATTTTCAATGCTGGACAAGCGATTCTGAAGCTCTTTCCTCACCACAGCATCATATATTTTGTGGACATTCAGACACTGAGGAATGCTGACTGGTCCTCTTCTCTCCTTCACTTCGCTCTATAATTATGATGGGATGGAGACTTGGGTCAATGTTGGTGGTGGCATGGTGGGACCCATTCCTGTAGAGAATGGTGTCAAGCAGGGGAACATCCTTGCCCCAACTCTCTTTTCTTTGTACCTTGCTGCTTTTACTCATGCTTTTGCTAAGGTTAGCTCTCTGGGAATATATGTCAGATATCAATCTTCTGGCTGTCTCTTTAATCTGCGCCGATTTGCTGCCAATTCAAAAGTTCTCCGGTCTCCTTTATGCAGATGACTGTGACTTAGTCACTCATACAGTGGATGACATGCAAATACTCATGAATTGTATTTCTGCTTCTTGCAAGGCATTTGGACTCAGCATTAGCCTTGAAAAGACTGTTGTAATGTTCCAGCCTGCACCAGGAAATCCATATCTTGGTTGAAGGAACTATTCTGAAGGTAGTAGACAAGTTTGTCTACCCAGGCAGCACACTCAGCCATTCTTGCTCTTTGGATGAGGAAATATCTTTCAGGCTGCAGAGAGCAACTAATTCCTTTAGGTCTCTTCAGTCTCGTGTCTGGTCCCAGCATGGCATCAGAAGGCAAACAAAAATTGCTGTGTACCATGCAGGTGTACTGACATCACTCCTCTACTCATGTGAGACATGGACCCTTTACAAACGTCATGTAAGGGTCCTTGAACACTTTCATCAGAGATGTCTCAGACACATTCTCAATGTTGGCTGAACCTTAAAAATTCCAGACACACAGATCCTGAGGACAGCTGATATCTTGAGTATTGAGGTGATGGTGCACAAACACCAGTTACGTTGGACTGGACACCTTATTAGAATGAAGGATAGCAGGATCCCTAAGCAGATGCTCTATGGAGAACTTGTGAATGGAAAGAGACCCCAGCAGAAACCAAGACTGCGGTTTAAGGACTGTGTCAGGTCCTCATTAAAGGCCTGTGATATGCAGGAGACTGACTGGGAGAACAATGTCTATCATGGTCACAGATGGAGGAAGCAGGTCAAGGAGGGGGTCGACACTTTTGAGAGAGCAAATATTCAGCATGAAGAACTTAAGCATGCTGCACGAATGCGCACAACTGGTGTAGTGAATGGGGAAAGCTTGGTCTGCAATGTTTGCAGTTATGTATGCTTGTCAAGAGCAGGACTCATTAGCCACCAATGGAGTTGCAAATGCAAAATATAAGTTAGTCCTAGAGCACACAATGTTCCTGAAGGTCAGCAATGGTCTTCCTCAGTCATGAGTGGACAGCCATCATCATCATGTGTATATATATATATATATATATATAAGAAATTAACTATTTTTCTATATTTTCTTATCCTTTTCGAAATTTTTTGTTCATTTTATGATATGATTTTATCTGTTCATATTTTATAATTTAGTTATACCAACTTTTTCCATCCTAGTATTTTCTTACAAGTATCTTTGCTTTTAAATGATGTTTAAAATGATTTAGATTTTTCTATTTTCACAGTTTATGTATATATTGATTTGTAAAGCTTGTGTATCATGTGGTTTTTGTATTGTGCCAACATTTATGACCATCTGTGAAATTTTTTTTCTTTGTAAAATGTTTGACTTTTTCCTTATATTTATTTTTACAAATTCATTTAAATTTGATATCCCTCATATTTTCATGTTCCATCACATGATCCCAGGTTTTCACAATTTTAATAATTTGTACATTGTACTGTTGATTCATTTTTATATTTCATTTTTATTTTATTTTATTTTGCCTATCAAGGTGGTATTTTCCATTAGACATGTTTTATCTTTGTGCCAATTCTAAACTATTCCTCTATTTAAACTAAGTTTCTGGGTGTATAGTGTGATTGGTGCCTGATGAACAATATGCATATGGGAAACTATTAGTAGTGCAATAAGTACATGTAGTTGAACTTGTAGTAATATATAAATATACAGGAGTGGCTGTGTGGTAAGTAGCTTGCTAACCAACCACATGGTTCCAGGTTCAGTCCTACTGCGTGGCACTTTGGGCAAGTGTCTTCTACTATAGCCTTGGGCTGACCAAAGCCTTGTGAGTGAATTTGGTAGACGGAAACTGAAAGAAGCCCTTCGTATATATATATATGTATGTGTATATGTGCGTATGTGTGTGTTTATGTGTCTGTGTCCCCCAACATTGCTCGACAACCGATGCTGGTGTGTTTACATCCCTGTAACTTAGAGGTTCGGCAAAACAGACCAATAGAATAAATACTAGGCTTACAAATAATAAGTCCTGGGGTCGATTTGCTTGAGTAAAGGTGGTGCTCCAGCATGGCCACCGTCAAATGACTGAAACAAGTAAAAAACAAGAATAATATATACGGCATGCATGGGTATGTAGTCTCAAATTCAGTCTAGCCAATTTAGTAGATAGAAACTGAAAAATGCATATTGTGTGTGTGTGTGTGTGTGTGTGTGTGCGCGCGTGCGTGTGTATGTGAGTGTGTGTATGTGTTTGTGTGTGTGTGTGTGTTTGTGTGTGTGTGCGTTGTGTGTGTATATATCATGGCGTTGAATACAAACATATTGGTATTGAGGGCTATTTATTCTCCCAGATAATAAACACTATTTCTTATAATTTTTGCCATTCATACAAACGTGGTACAAGAATCTTCTTTGAGTAAATGCAAAGAAACACCCTTTTTTAAAAAACAAAAGATCATAGCAGTAATCAAACAGTGAAATACATACCATGTGGAAAATTACTATACATACACCATGCCAACAAAAGAACCCAGAATCAGCTATTGCAGATTGTGGAACTATCAAGAAAAATTCCAGAGGACTTTTGAACTATACTATTTCTACAGAAAGACTAGGGAAGATTCCTCAATAGGCTATATGAAAAGACTTAAAGAACATTGGGATAAAAAATACCCGACATTCTTAAGTTTTTCAGAGAAACAATTACACCAGCAAGCTAAATTTGTTGAGAAGAAATAAACCACCCTACCAAATTAAGTCACTCGGCCAAAATGCGCAAATTATAATTCTTGTGTTAACATCACAGTAAGTTTCTTCCCTGAAGAGATTGTGAATGACAAGAAACACAGCAATAACAAGCATAACAAACAAAAATAACAATAACAAACATAACACAGACATGTAGCTATTTATGATCTCACAAAAATAAGTGAGGAATATAAAATATTAGAATTATAGCTTGCATCAAGGTTCAAACAGAACTTTACTACTTATAAAACACAAGGCACTGCATGAAAGAATGATACCGATATGAGTTGGGGAAAAAAAACCTACTGACCTGATGTTATCTGCCATCAGCAAAATTGTGAAAGAACAAGCAGCTCAAATTCAAAGCCCCAGCTTTTGGATAACTGTGCACCAACAGGTGGGAGCAAAGAAAACTGATCCAAAGGATAATACTAAACCAAAACGGATTACCTCCCTCTAAAATAACATCAATAGACTCAAGAAAAAGATCAGACAGCTGGACACTATCATCAAATATATAGATAAAAATGAATTTATGAATCACCAGCTATGACTACATGATACATTCTCCAAATTATATGGGAATTGCCACCTAGAAATACTCACAAGTAAACTGATCACCCCAAAAACAATCTACAAACAATAAGAGAAAAACTTTGTTGCTGTAAAAAATTGCATGAAAGAAAAATGATAAACTGCAAGTTTGTCTGAAATCCACAAGCTATACATTGCAGTATGAAAGGCAATACCATCAAGGTAGTAAATGCTCCTCTCCAGGAAAACCTAGAGTTGTTCTGGCAGGAAATCTGAAATGTAAACAAAGAGCATAATCATAATGCAGCTTACTTAATCAAACTATGAAATGAATATTGTATAAATACCTCTCCTAAAATATATAGCATCACTAGTGAAACACTCTTGATGGTTATTATGAAACTGCCAATTGGAAAATCACCTGGGAGAGACCTAATAGTAAACTAAAAAAGTTCATGTTCTACAGGGAAATTTTCACGACCATATTTAAAAAAACAATGGACACTGAGCTAGACATACCAGATTGGCTGATGGTTGCCCAAGAACAAAGAGATCCATGTGTCCAAAAACTACAGCTGTCTGCATTTAAGAAGAACATATCTCGCAATACTTTTGCAGTGCCAGTGCTAGTACCAACTTTTAGGATATTGGACTGGACATTTGACGAGATCTGCAACCGGAACATCAAAACTAGAAAGGTACTGACCACTGCTGGCAACTTCCACATTAACAATAATACCAATAGGATCTATATGAGACAAAGTGAAGACAGTAGAGGCATATGATGAGTTCAAACAGCCTTTGAATGTTGCATTGTATAAATCAGACAACACCTGCTGAACAATAAAGAAAGAAATGAGTACATTTCATGCATATTCAAAAGTGAGAGCAACAGCATCTTCAGAGATGGAGAAGAACTACTGTGCAGATACTCTGAGAATACAACTGTCTCATGCAACCCAAAGGAGGCTGGACTGGCCTACCTAAACAGAAGCTTAGAGGAGAAGCAAGCAAAAAGCAATGCATGGGTTCATATATCATGAGACAGAGGATAACAACAGCATTGACAGGAAGAGTAGCCTCTTCTGGACCTGTGATAGATACATTACATCCCACTGAGAAGGATATGCCTTCCCTATTCAGAAACAGGAGATAGCTGCTAAATACCTAGTGGCCAAGAGAGACAAAGATATCACTCACATCATCAGCAGCTGCTCCAAAAAGTGTATGACATACCACCTGCTCCTGAAGCATGATATGGTTGCATGTCCTATTTACACTACTACCCACAGGAAGGATTGCCCTGACATATACATCAAAGGCATGTCAGAACTAGCATGTATTCACACCTTTAAAAAAACAATGGATATTGGTGGAACGCTCCAATAAAAATAGCCTGATATTGTCTGTGGGGCAAGAAACAAAAGTCATGCTGCCCAGTGGATGTAAATGTACCAATAAAATAAGAACATTTATGGTGAATTAATGTGGAACTTATAGGTCTTGTACTCTGACGACAAATTCTCATTTGTACCTATCATCACAGGTACATTAGGATAAGTACCTACAAATCTACACAAAAGCCTAAAAATACTAGGGTTTTCAAAGAAAGAGCTAAAGAAACTGGAATGGATTCTTCAAATCCAATCTATTTGTGGCACATGGAAGATCTGTAAGACATTCCAAAGATTCTCCATCTGAGATTCTTTAGGTAAATAGATGCACACACCAAAGCATGTGCAACTCAGCCACATATTTAGAAGCATCAAAAACTCTCTTGACTCAAAAAGTCTTGTTGCTTTATTAGTGACCAGCTTGAATTCTCTTAAGAAGAACTTGAATAATACTTGGAGGAAAATATATGCATACATAGAAGGAAATTAGATGAGAAGGTTAGGTAAGATGTAAAGAGAGAAAGGATGTAGAGGTACCACTGGGCAATGTAAAGAATGAAATTTTGGGGAAGGAGAGAAAAAAGGAATGAGATGTGAAGATCGTGGGAAATAGGAAGAGGTAAAGAAATTCATTTTTATCTGTGAGTAGGAACCTTACATAGGAATGAATGAATACACACACATGCACATTTTCTGATACACATATTCATTTGAATAATGATAATGTTTCAACTTCTAATGACTGAGAACAAACACAATAAAACTTTTTCTCTCATTTATATATACAAATACATATGTATATTCCATGTTTGTACTTCTTTTTCTAGATTAATCCAACTTTCAAGACAGAACCTGTTACAAGAAGAAAACGTACTTTGGCTACATCATCTTCAGTAAGTTGTACTATTTTTTTGTTATTTCATTTAACACTCTAAGTTTTGAACAGTCCTTGATACTGAACTTTGGTTAGAGGCTGTAAACAACAGAGTGCACCTCCTCCACTCCTATTACATGAAACCCATAGCTTCAAAATATGTTGTTCACAAGAACTCAGCTTTGTCACTTGTGAAAATTAACATACTGACAGCAGACTTAGGATAATGAACAATGTGTCCCCACTATGCTAATCCTATGAAATAAAAAAAAACCTGTACGGAACTTCATGCACCACATGCAGTTCTCTGGATATGATCAGAAAGATAGGGTTTGAGAAGTCAGATAACATTATATGTAATGAAACCAGTGGCACCTGCCCTAGATATAGAAGTAAAGACTGGAATAGAATACAAAGAGCTTGTGACAAAGCAAACAGGGTGAACATGTGGTATAAAATCAACAAATATTAAGGTGTGATATTTGCAGAGGCCACAGCCCATGGAGAACCAGCCTGTAGATTTAGGAAAGCTCTGAAGGAGATCAAACTCAACATTAAGATCGTTGAAAAGCCAGGGAATTCCATCAGATCACAACTATGTAGGATGTACCCTTTTGAGAATACCATATGCACCAATGATAACTGCATGGAATGTAGGATCAACCCTGGCATTAACTGTAGAACCAGAAATGTAGTCTATGGCATAAGGTACATAGAAGGTGCTTGTAAAGACATGAACATGACATACATAGTAGAGACATCTAGGAGCGTTGTGGAAAGACTAAATGAACATTTGAGACAATATGACGACAAAAAATAGTCCTCCATACTCTACCAACATGCCAAGGGCCAACATGGAGGCAACCTGGGTCGACGTGACATCCACAATTTATCCAAGCACCCAAAAGACCCAACACTCAGACTAATACAGGTGTACGTCCTCATAAATGAAACATCCCCAGTACTAAATAGGAAATATACGTAGTAGGTAATCATACCCCCATGCAGTTTATATTTATATACAGGTAGAATAGTTAGTGGGCTGTTATGTAGATATATGTTTGTGTGTGTGTATATGTATATGTATATGTATATGTATATGTGCACATGTATGTAGGTAAATGGATATGAATGTAAACAGATAGACATACAGACGAATAGATACATAGGTAATATGAACAGACAGGCACACATGCACACATATGTATGCAAATGAAGACTAAAACACGTGACCATATACACACTCACTTCACTTCACACAAGGACACATATGGAGACACACATCCATCTATGCAGACACAGTGCATAGTCACAAAAGCCCATACACAGACATACTCAGACATGCACACACAAGGAGACAGAGGTACACACACACATACAAACACACACACAAACACCTGAATATGCAGAATACATACATACAAACGTACATACATATATACATACGCACACACACATATATGCATACACACACATGCATACATATATCTGTATGTGCACACACACTGACCCACACACATGTGCACAAACAAACAAAAAGAGTGCAGCTCAGATAACAGACAGAGTCAACAACTATTGAAAAGGTTGCAAGACAGAATGAAAATTTTAGGAAAAAAAATAAGTAAATGAGTGAAAACTTTACTGGTGAGTGTGTTAAATAATAAGGCACTAAAAAAGAATGACTCTCCCCAGACACAACAAGATATGCTTCAACACACGAACTCACATAAAGAATCTTGCAAACCAAATCCCAAAACAAAGTTTTAAACAGTAATAAATTTCTTAATCTTAGTCTTTTTTTCTTTCACTTTCCTCTTTTATCTTTAGCAATTTTACATTTTGATTTTTATACTATCTACGTTTCAATATTGCATTTTCTTTTGCATTATAACAGTGTACAATGCAGTTAGATTTGCCCAGACTGATTTTTATTAAATCTTCCTTATTTTGTGAGAGATTTTACTCTAGGAGCCTCTTCTTCCTACAAGCTATGACAGCATGGGCTTATTGTGTTCTTGTAGTTTTGGGCTGCCTCTACAGCTATGATTTGTGGCCACAAATTTTTCACTTACGTTCAGTCAGTCAAATCTACCCCAACACTTAACTGCTTCTTATTTATCAACACCAGAAGAAAGAAAAGCAAAATTAAAAGATGAAAATATGACAGATCATTGTCTTTTATATTTCTTCAAGCAATTAATGTATTTGCATAACAATAATAAAAGAAAGAAAGAAAATAATGAATTAAAATTCACATTCTCAAGTATATGTGCTATCATCCATTACTCCTCTTTTGATATTTGTTTTATCCATAGTAGGATGAGTTAGTCCAAGTATGTCATCATTTGTCTTCATCCTGTTTCATCTCAGTTATGAAGCCCAACATCTTAAGGTCTGACCTCACCGCATTTTATGTATCAATGTTAGTCATCCTATGCCACAAACAACTTCTATTATTCACTCAAATGTACTATCTACCACTCATCATTCATTTATATCACATATCCACACCAGCACGGTTGTCTCTGTTCATACATCAGCAAATACTATTCATGCCCAACTTGTGCCAGATATACATTTCATCCAAGTTAATATTGTCAAGGGTCCGAGAACAGGGGGTGCAGGAGATGCACTTGCACCCCCTGCACCCCTACATACTTTGCCAGGTTTAGTGTCTAAAAATACTGTAGTGTCTAAAAATTGATCTGTAAAAAGTTGCTTGAAGTTAGATTTCTTCTCAAAACAAGAACAAAGGACAAAAATAAAGTTTTTAAAAAGTCCAAAATGTTTGCTGATGAAGCTGGTCATAAAATTCTCTTGGGAATTGTCTAGAAAGATATACTACTGAACTAAACTATCATCAACACCAAAATTAAAAGTATATATATTTTTACATGGTCTGATCGATAAGTATCCAGACTGCTGCATAGTATCAAAGCTAAAGCATGTAGAGTGAAGCCGCTAGGCACAGAGAGACCTTGAACTCTGCCGTGCATGCACACTAAGTTTTAACATTCTAGCTCACTTCTGTTGTTTACAGCAGTGCTTGGAAGGAAGGTATGTAGCATGTGATCATCACAATGACTATGATAGAGAAAGTTGAGCAGAGAATCTGCATCAAATTTTGTCAAAAGCTTAGCAATACCCACTCAGAGGCCTATGCAAAGTTTTCAAAAAGTTTTCATTGGTCAGCTGAAAGCAGTTTTGGCACAAACTTGGCAGACACACATCTCATACCCAAATCTTCAGGGATAATGGACTGAGCTGAACTGTAACTAATCTGCACATCCTCTGATAACTCACAGATGGTGATTCAACAATTTCCCCTCACAGCTGCATGCACATATGTGATGTCTTTCTCAGTTCTGCTGGTTGCGGGTCTCCCAGAACGTTCATCAATATTGACATTTTTTCAGCCAGCTTGGAAACATCTGAACCACTCGTACACTTGTGTGCAACTAAACACCCCTCTCCATACACTTTCTGAAACATTGTGTAGGCCTCTGAGCAGGTATCGCCATGACAACTTTCTCTGTCATGGTCAATGTGACGAACACATGTTACACACCTTACTTGCAAGCACTGCTGTAAATAGTAGAAGTGAGCTAGAATGTTAAAGCTTTGTACACATGCACAGCAGAGTTCAAGGTCAATCAGTGCCAAGTGGCTTCACTCTGCATGCTTTAGCTTCGTTACTATGGCAACAGTCTGGATACTTATTGTTTCAACCCAACTCCCAACCTGACACCTCAAAACTTCTTCATCTGGCCAAACTTGTTCTCTCTCCCTCAGCTGCTTCTTGTTCATGAGGTATTTTTACCAACAGGTCTCAGGAATGGCCATGGGAATGAGAATGGGCCCCAACTATGTGAACCTGTTCATTGGCTACGTTGAGGCCCAAATATTCTCACAATTCACTGGTCTCACTTCTGAACTATATGGTCATTATCTTGATGACTGTATTGGTGCGACCTCACTCTCCTGCAAACAACTAGACCCCTTCCTCTCTTTTGTCCAATCCTTCTATCCTGCCCTCAAATTCTTTTGCTCTATTTCCAACATTTCCATTGCATTTCTTGGCATTTCTTTCAACATACATCACTTCACTCTCATCACCTCCATCTGACTCACACTCCTACCTTAACTATTCCCACCCTAAAACACCAAGCTCTCCATCTCCTACTCCCAACTTCCTCCATCTGCACAGGCTCTGCAGTAACAATAATGACTGAGACTCAATATCAACTCATGGCTCTCCACTTCATCCTCCATGGATATTCCTTCACCATTATTCACACAGCCCTTGCCAGGGCACATTCTGTAAACCGTCCCTCTGGTCTCTCTCTCCCCTCACCTGCCCTACAATTGCCCATCTCCTGTTTATCCCCACCTATCACCTATCTACCCTGCCCCTCCAATTATACCATTCTCTGAGCCTTCCAGCAACTCCAATCTGGCCCCTTCACCTCACACATCTTCCCCAACCTACCCTTTCCCTCCTCAAACGAGCCCACAATCTACATAACAGTTTCTTCCCTAACCCCCACCTACCAGCATGGCTTGTTTTCCTGCTTCTGCCTACACTACCGCACTTGTCCCTCTCTCTCTAACACCACTATACACACAGGCACCCATCATCATCCCTATCATATCACCAACTCCTTTACCTTCACTTCTAGCAACATCATTTACTGCATCTCCTGCACTTTCTGCCCTTCTCTGTACATCAGTCAAACTGGATGCTGCTTGGCTGACCGGTTTGCGGAGCACCTCCAAGACATCAAACTTGGCAATGACACCCCAGTCTCATGCCATTTCTGCTCTACCAGTCATTCATTACAACACTTGTCTGTGTTTGGATTGTCTTTACACAAGGGCCATCTGGACTCCCACCTTCGCTATAAACAGGAATTAATCTTCTCTCTTTGCTCCTTTGTGCTACATGGGTCCAACTCCCCTCCTCTTCTCACTTCATCTGACACCTACTTCCTCCCTTCACTCCTACCCAGCTTCTCTCTTCGTTGATACCACCACCACCCCACGCATCCCACACCTACACCTACTCCCTTACTCCCACATCCGCACACCCCATACCACTCCACACACACTAGCACTGACCACTTCCCAGTACCCACAACACACATTATGATCCGCACACTCACATGTTACACCTACACACTTATGCACACATCCACATACATCAAAGTCACTAGCCCCTATCCACACACACATTCTCACATACACACACACACGTGTACCTTCATTCTGGGATCACCAGTACTTTATCTACCATGCTTGACTGCTAAATCCACAAGTATTTCTATTTTCTCTCTGTTTATTTTCTCCTATTCCTTTCTGTTGAAGAGCATAAGCTTAAAACATAAAAGACTTTTTCACCTTCCTGAGCATCAAATTAATACACCTGCTCGTTGTTCATACACCTGTCTTCAGCTTTTGTTTTCCTGTAAATTTCAACTATATATATACATCATCATCATCATTTAACGTCCGTTTTCCATGCTAGCATGGGTTGGACGGTTCAACCGGGGACTGGGAAGCCAGGAGGCTGCACCAGGCTCCAGTCTGATCTGGCAGTGTTTCTACAGCTGGATGCCCTTCCTAACACCAACCACCCTGTGAGTGTAGTGGGTGCTTTTTTACATGCCACCGGCACAGTATATATATCTCTATATATATAAAACAGAGAATGTGTGTGTGTCTGTCTGTCTGTGTGTTTCCCTAAAACTTGAGAACTACACAACCAATTTCATTCAAATTTTACACATGCCTTACTTAGGGTCCATGTAGTTTCATGGGCAAAAAAAATGTTCAACTTCTTACCTAGGGCGAGCCCATAGCAATATCATATCTTCTCCACTATTTCAGTATTACGTGTTAAAAGTGAAACAAAAACATTTCTCTATTTTATGTCAGATACTTTCACTTTAACAATAAAAATTAGAGATTATAATAACAATTGAATTATATGTAGTAAGTAATAATTAAAATCAAACTAAAGTATAATATGATAATTAAATCGTAACATAATTAAAAGTAAAAATAGCAATTGGTATAAAATTGCATCAATGACTTGAACTTGAATAAGTGGTTTCACATGAATGGGAATAAATTAAAAATAAAATTAATGCGCAGAAATAGAATAGTCCAGATGGAGCTGTGCACATACCCTTTACCATGGCTTTTACATTAGATTATCTGCTAATTAGCTAGCATTAAGTATCCATATGAAGTTTGGCTGTATGTAATGTCTGTTTTCTCGAACAGCCGCTTCTATTGAGTACTGCTGTTGGTTTATTTCGTATACATAAAGGACTATAGCTTCAATTACGTACTGCTTTTTTATTCACCTTAAGGTTTGTTGTTATTATTATTACTGTTTAACTATTGTTATCACGTTTGTTGGTTCCTCGTAAGGGAAACGTTGTTGTGTTGCATTTGTTAAATAATTGCAAACTGTAACCCTTTGGGAGAAGGAGCTTTGGTTATTGTTTAAAAATTGAATTGTGTCCCTGTTTGGGGAAATTGACGATATTTTCACTGTTTACACAGAAGCATTCTTGTTAGAATGCCTTTGATAGAAGAAAGTCCAAAAATGAATTTCGCTGCAGCCGATCTCATTAAAATTAAAATGGAAGAGATACAAACCTATTTCGGATTGATCACCAACAAAGACGGTGAATCTAGGATAACACCACCAAACAAAATAAAAAATTAAATTAAAGAAAAGACTATTGTCTATAAAGTATACCATGTAGAGAAAAAAAAAAAGATTTGAACACCTGGAGGAAAGCACCATCAAAAAGTGTCTTGGCGCGACTGTGAATGATATCTAACCAGAGGCGGTAAATTCGCCACAATAGAAGCAAGGTTCGAGTCAACAGAGCGTGCAAAGTGGAAATATTTTATTTTTATCTTTACATCTGGGACGTAGGATGTCCCAGATAAAAATTTAAAATGTACCCCTAGAAGTAGAGGTAGGCTGGATTGTAGTCACACTTCTATATAAGAGGGAGGACAAGATACAATTGATCGAAATTGCAAGAGACGGGCCTACAATTTCAGTCTGTTATATATTTTGAGTATTGTTATCACTAGCGATATCAAGATATAACTTTGTATTTTGTATTTTATGTGTAGATGTATATATATAGATGTACATGTAATATGTATATATATATATATATATACACATATATACATGCACTAGCACTATGACCCAGCATATATATATATAAATGAAAGAATAATACTACCAGGTATCTGCAAATTCTAAGGGTGAATGAGCTCTATTTTGTACTCTAATACATTCTTAGTGGAATACACTTCAACACACACACACACACACATATATATATATATATATATATATATATATATATATATATATATATTTGCCATGATAGATCGCTAGCCACTACACATTCTTTATTTTCTCCCCTTGTTTTTTTCTGTGTTCCTTTCTATAGAAGAGCATAGGCTCGAAACGTTAAAGACTTTTTCACTTCCCAAGCATTATACTAATACATCTGTTTGTTGTCTACACCACCTGTCTTCATCTTTTGTTTTTTTGTGAATTCTCCTTATATATATATGTATATATATATGTATATATATGTGTGTATGTGTGTGTTTGCGTATGTGTGTATGTATATATATATATATATAATATATATATATATATATATATATATTATATATATATATACATACATATATACACACACACACACACTCACAGAACCACGCTAATAGCTTAGGAGAGAAATTTAGGATTTCTTGGTTTTCTGTGAATCGATTTTGATAAAACTTCCCAGCTGGTTTGGACACTATGGCAACACCATTGTTATGTTTTCATTATTCTGTGTAACGTCCTTTCTTTTCTATTTCAGATTCTTTAGTTTTTGGTTAAAACACACTAATAGCTTTTGAATGAAAATAGCCCATCGAGACATTTTTTTTCAGAAGATGAAGGATAAGGATACATATTAAGCATACATTGAGTATATATTTAACAGAGAACCATAATGATATTATAACATTTATTGACATAATGAATTATTTAGCCACAGGAGCACCATTTCGACAGATAACTTCCAATTTCTTAATAGTAGCAGGCTGGACTGCTTCTGCTGCAGCTTTGATGGTCGAGCAACAGCTTCAATGTAAATTGGTGTCCATCAGTATAAGGGCTGAGATCCTGCGATGTTGGCAGCCACACCATCAACCTTTCACCTTATATGCCATAAGACCCTAGTAATGTTTGGGTGGTCCTAGCAGAGTGGAAGGGAGTGTTGTCATGCATAAATACAAGATTCCTTAGATGTAACAATGGTATGTCATCTAACCAGGGATTGCAATAGGCAGTTGCAGCCACTTTAACCCCTTCAGGCACCCTGACTGGGCCAACAAGTCTGTCCCCAATGATACCAGTCCACAACATGTCTCCTCCACTCTGTTGTTGACATAGTAAACATTGGTGACACTCGTCTCTAAAATAGACCCAAACATTTGCCCAGCTATCCAATTCAACAAGGATCACCCTGGTTTTGTCAGTGAACAGAACACAACTTATGTCTAACGTCATGTACTTTTGGGCCCATTGAAGCCTCAAAAGGACATTAAAGGAGGCAGTTTTAGGGGTTCTTGCATGGAAGCTATGGTCTTGAGGATGCGATTTCTGGTGGTTTTAGGTATATGAGGAAGTCCCGAGGCAGTGAAAATGGCTTTGCTTGTTTGTCCATGTTTCCTATATAACTTGCGGCCAATATTCCTTAAATCCCTAGCTGTCACAATCCTGGAAGTTCCTCAACCAGATAGTTTCTTCCTTGGCAAAGATTCCTTCAGGAATTGTCTAACCGTGTCCACATGATGACCTAACTTCTCTGCAATGACATGAAGAGAGATACCTTTAGCACTTACCTTGTTAATGACAGGCTTTTCTTTATCGTTCAGGTCTATTCCACATCTCATTGTTCTTAGAGAGGAGAGATGCTGTTAGTATGGTTCACCCAAAAACTGAAGAATCTGAATGAAAAAGAAAGGACATTACACAGAATAATTCTTTCTACTGGAAATACAAGGCCTCAAATTTGGGGGAAGGGATTAAGTTGATTAGATCAACCCCACTGTGTAACTGGTACTTATTTAATTGACCTCGAAAGGACGAAAGCAAAGTTGACCTCGGCAGGATTTGAAATCAGAACATAATTGCTCACGAAATACCGCTAGGCATTTTGCCCGTTGTGCTAAATGTTAAGCTGTATTTCGTTTGCCACTATGTTCTGAGAATAATGAAAACATAACAATGGTGTTGCCATAGTATGCAAACCAGCATGGGAAAAGTTTTAGCAAAGTTAATTTACAGAAAACCGAGAAATCCTAAATTTCACTCCTGAATTCCACACCTGACCACCATCCAGGTAAAGCCAGAGGTGCTTTAGTCTCAGTGCATGTTTGCACAACAATAACCACGGCATCCCTAAGCCACCCTTTAGTGGTTCTTGACAGTACATGAAGCACCTCACGAGCGGTTTTCCCCTCCACAAAAAGCGGAAGAGAATTCACACCAGCTTCCATAGCCAGGAATCAGGGCAGGGGACAACGGTCAGACGGTAGGTGATAACAGACACAATAAACGTCTTGCACCACCTCCACCTCCCTTTCAGAGGCAGCGCTCTTTCGGACCAGGTCCAGGTTAGCGCCTCTTACCCTGTCCATCACCTCACTCCAATTTTTCTTCGTCTGACTGTCCGGACCAAACCAAACTCCAAGCAACTTAACAGGACCATCTGTCCAGTGCCCTACGACATTGGACGTTATCAGCTTGCTGTTCCAGGTGCCGAGCCACAAACCAACAGACTTATCCTTGTTAACTTTTGTTCCTGCCATCGCCTCGTATCTTCAGATTGCCTCCACTATGTGAGGTAGCTGAGTCATCTTGGATACGGTGATGGTGATGTCAACCGCATCTGCAAAATGGAAGTTTCAAAGGAGCAGTTATTTAAATATAGAAATATGGTGAAAAAATCAGGCAATGAAACAAAACTGGTACCACCAAAGGATGTACTACAAAGTATAGCGGAAAAAACAGTTGTATATAAAATATACAACAGAAAATAAAAACGTATAATGTCGATGAAAAATGACATTGTTGAAAAATGCTTTGCTCCCATATGGGGAAAGATAAAATATGTTGGACGCGGTCCCAGAATTGCGACGGTGGAAGTGCAGCTTGAGAACGCCGCCATTGCCAAAGAAGTTTCTTCACAAATGTTAAAAATAGAAGAAATAATGTTACTACCAACATACCTAGGCCGGAGAACCGCAAAAATTGTAATTGAGAAGATTCCGGCCAGGTACAACATCAATAGCATAATGGCTGTAGTAGTTTACGACGCAGAGGAACAGATAAATATTTTAAGTATGAAGAAGAGAGGAGCAATAAATTGGAATGGTCAGACACTGGAATTATTAGTCCAAGCTTCAAATGAAGCACTTGAAGCAAGACCCAACAGAATATTCATAGGGGAAGGAATTAGCGCAAGAGTGTCGGTGGAGGGGCATCAACCCAGATGCTTTAAATGTGGAGAAAAGGGTCACGTCCGCTCCGAGTGTGAAAAGATAAAAAAAACGGCACAAAAGAGCACTGAAGTTCCTCCCCAACAGGAAAAAGATCAACAGGAGAAAAACTAACAGAAGAAGAACAACAAGGAAACAGAAAAAGTAGAGACAACACAAAATAAAGAAAATAAGGAAAAAGAACAAGATAAGGATTTTAACGTCATATCACACAAAAGAAAACAAAACCTCACCACAGACTCCCCACCCTTAACAAGAAAAAACATTGCAGAGCACACAAAAAAAAAATGACCCCATCTGACCCCAAACCAAAAAACACTCCCCCAAAACAGACACAAGGAGAAAAAACAGTCTCGTATAACACAAAAAACGTGGTGTTACATGAATTAATAGAAAAAATATACGTCACATTTGTGGCTGACTAGAGTGAATACTGAACACTTTGAACAGTTCAAACAGCGATATCCAGAAGATATTTTTGATTAAGCCAGTACATAGTGAAAGAAAAAATTGTGCTGGCACTAGTGACTACACCAGAAAAGGGAGAAACAGAAGGAGGGGACGGCAAATGTCATACAGCCCCCTCCCCAAGTTTAAAAAGTAAGTAAATTCAACTTTTACCATGGAAATTAAGTTAGGATCTGTAAATGTACGTGGCCTGGGTTCAAAATGGAAGCAAACAGGCCTCCTAAACGATCTCAGGACACAAAATTTAGATATATGTGTGGTGAACAGGCCACAGGTGTTCTCGCCTCTTCTAAAGGACTACGAGAAATTTATTTCTCCTAATCAGAGAGGAAGCGGAGGCATGGTGGTGCTGGTCAAGAAAAGCTTGGACATACAAATAAGTACAGTCTTTCTGGACCCAGAAAGTAGTCTGGTCGCATGCAAGTAAGCATCCTTCAGGGTTTTTTTTGGAGTAACATCACAAACTTTAGTTTTAACAGGAGACTTCAACACTATTCTCGATGCGTGAGTGGATAGTGTGGGGTCGATCAATAGGATGGGAAGTCCTGGCCTAAAAAGAATACTAGCAAGCTATAACCTAGTAGATCGATACAGACTGGATGAACCGCTTGTTCCACAGTGGATGTGGTCTAATAACGATGGTTCATACAGGTATTACTTAGATAGGATAATCATAAGAGATAGAGATAAACACATAGTTAGTTGTCCACACTTTTACTTTACCTCCTACATGGATCACAAATTACTGACGTGTGAGGTACACCTAGCTAAGTGCCATAGACAGCAACCAGGGTACTGGAAGATGAACAAGTCTATTTTGAATAGTAAAGTCTTCCGTACCTAATTTAAGGAGTTAGTTCAGAGGGAATTATACGGAGCCATCGTGAATAATAGATGGTGGTGCACCTTCAAGCGAGCCATTCATTCAGAGTCTCTTAGATTTTGTAGAGAGCTAAGTTTAGAGAAGATTAGAATAGAAAGGCAGCTAATTAAAGAATTAAAGGAGGCCATGGAATCCGGCTCTGCATCCAAAGTATTGGCAGCGAAAATGGTATTACACCGTCACCTCCAAGCCAAATACGAAGGGTGTTGAGTCAGGGCTAGAGGAGGTATTAACATTGCCGGATAGGCCCATCATGTGGGGAGTTGGAGAGGCAGAGAAGCCTCTGTACAGTCTTTAATTGACGAACAGGGGTGTACGATCAAAGGACAGGAGATGCAGAAGGACTTTCACCAACATTTTGCCCAGCTGTTTGGGACGAGTGAGGCATTGGACCATGGGGAGCCCTTAAGGGAATTCCTGGCCGACAGGCTGCGACTCGCAGCGTGAGATGCAAGGTGTTGTGAAGGGTCAATTACAGCTGTGGAGGTCAAGGAGATGCTGGGCAAATTCACTCAGGACAAGTTGCCAGAGCTGGATGGCCTGCACTGAGTTTTACAGTAGTATTCTGGACTTGCTCAGACACTTGCTGGCTTGCGTATACATGAACTGGCAACAGAATGGAAGAATTTCCAGCTCTGTGAGTTGGGTAGTGGTGATGCTAGTCAGAAAAGACCCGAGCAAGGGGGATCATATTAGTAACTTCAGGCCCATAACTCTACTGAACGTAGAGTTAAAGACTTTGGCCAAGGTATTAGCAAAAAGGTTGACGCGTATCACGGAGAAACTTATAGGGAAGGCGCAAACATGTGCCATTCCTGGCAGGTCAATCCAGGACAATCTTCATCTCTTATGCTACACCTTAGACAGGGTGGGTAAAGTATCTGGTAAAGGTGGGGCTCTGGTCCATTTAGACCAAAGTAAGGCTTACGATAGGGTTGACCATCGGTACCTGGAGGCAGTTCTTGAGGCGGCTGGGCTAGGCCCAGATTTCCATGGTTTGATCAAGGCCATGTAAGGTGGCATCAAATCCACAGTTCAATTGAATGGCTACCTGTCGGAACTGTTCGAGATCAAAAGTTCAGTTCATCAGGGATGCCCCCTGTCTTCACTTCTGTATATGCTGACTCTCGAGCCATTAATGCCAAGGTTGGAGAATTTGGGTAGCCCCCCCCCCCCCCAATAAAATCAGATGTGGTAAACATAAGGACACAGGAAATGTGTCAAGGCCCATAGGAAGTGTTGTTGCTTCCTAGGGCTAAATAGCAGTAGTATTATTTCCTTCATGGGACTGTCACATTAAGTTGACAGTATACAACTACTTTATCGTATCACTACTACACAAATCTCTCTGAGAGATTTAGAAATTCATTATTTCTATATATATATATATAGAGAGAGAGAGATGCAGTTTGGTTTCGTGCCAGGGAAAAGCACCAATGATGCCATGTTTCTGGTAAGACAGCTGCAGGAGAAATACCTAGCCAAAGATAAGCCCCTGTACCTGGCTTTCGTTGACATGGAGAAAGCCTTTGATAGGGTCCCCTGATCCCTTATCTGGTGGTCAATAAGGAAACTAGTGATAGATGAATGGTTAGTGAGAGCTGTGCAAGCCATGTACAGGGATGCTGTAAGGTGAGGGTTGGCAACGAGTACACTGAAGAATTCAGGGTAGACATAGGGGTCCACCAAGGTTCAGTCCTCAGCCCCCTCCTATTTATCATAGTCCTCCAGACAATAACGGAGGAATTCAAGACAGGAAGCCCTTGGGAGCTCCTATATGCTGATGACCTTGCTCTAATTGCTGAGTCACTATCAGAACTAGAGGCAAAGTTTCAAGTGTGGAGACAAGGATTAGAATCGAAGGGCCTTAGAATCAACCTAGCTAAAACCAAAGTCCTAATATGTAGGAAGGCAGGCAAACCACAAATCCCTTCAGGTAGATGGCCCTGCTCAATCTGTATTAGAGGCATAGGTAGAACCTCTATAAGATGTACCCAGTGTAAGCTATGGACACATAAGAGGTGCAGTAATATCAATGGGAGGCTAACTGGGAAGATAGTTTTTGTATGTGGCAGATGCTCAGGAGCAATAAACACTGAAAATGCGCAGAGACCAGCTTCCACCTCATTCCAGGGAGAAAAACTAGAAGTAGTCGATAGCTTCCATTACCTAGGGGACCAAGTCAGTACTGGAGGAGGGTGCACTGAAAGTGTAGCTGCTAGAATAAGAATAGCTTGGGCAAAGTTCAGAGAGCTCTAGCCTCTGCTGGCAACAAAGGGCCTCTCGCTCAGGGTAAAAGGTAGACTGTATGATGCTTGTGTATGAACAGCCATGCTACATGGTAGTGAAACATGGGCTGTGACTGCTGAAGACATGCATAAGCTCACAAGGAATGTAGCCAGTATGATCCGATGAATGTGTAATGTCAGTGTGCATACTCGACTGAGTGTAAGTACCTTGAGAGAAAAGTTGGACCTAAGAAGCATCAGATGTGGTGTGCAAGAGAGACAACTGCGCTGGTATGGTCATGTGGCGAGAATGGACGAGGATAGTTGTGTGAATAAGTGCCACACCCTAGCGGTTGAGGGAACCTGTGGAAGAGGTAGACCGAAGAAGACCTGGGATGAAGTGGTGAAGCACGACCTTCAAACTTTAGGCCTCACCAAGGAAATTACTAGTGACCGAGACCTTTGGAAATATGCCGTACATGAGAAGACCCGGCAAGCCAAATGAAACCATAATCTCTTGGCCTATGCCAGGGGCATAACCAGCCCACTTGTACATAACCTTTTCCTTCTTTGGTCACTAAAACTCTGCTTGCGAAGACCTGCCGAGGCAAGTGAAATCAAATCAAATCAATCAAAAGCAAAATCAAAATCAAATTTGATGACTGGCGTCCGTGCTGGCAGGGTGCAAAAAGCACCATACGAGCATGATCATTGACAGAGCGGCTAACCAGCTTCCGTGCCAGTGGCATTTAAAGGGCACCATTCGAGTGTGATCGTTACCAGCGGCGCCTTACTGGCACTTGTGCCCGTGCTAGTAGGGTGCCAAGAGCACCATCCCAGTGTGATCGTTGCCAGAGCAGCCAACTGGCTTCTGTGCCAGTGACACGTAAAAGGGCACCATTTGAGCGTGATCGTTACCAAAGTTGCCTTACTGGCATCTGTGCTGGTGGCATGTGTAAAAGGATTCGAGCGATACTGAAGGACAACAGTAACGCCTGACTGGCCCCCGTGCCAGTGGCACGTAAAAAGCACCCACTACACTCTCGGAGTGGTTGGCGTTAGGAAGGGCATCCAGCTGTAGAAACTCGGCGAAATCAAGATTGGAGATGGTGCAACCATCTGGTTCGCCAGCCCTCAGTCAAAATCGTCCAACCCATGCTAGCATGGAAAGCGAACGTTAAACGATGATGATGATGATGATGATGATATATATATATCCCATTTTTCTTATATCATCATCATCATCATCATCATCGTTTAACGTCCGTTTTCCACGCTAGCACGGGTTGGACGGTTTCGACCGGGGTCTGGGGAGCTAGGGACTGCCCCAGGCTCCAGTCTGGTCTGGCAGTGTTTCTACAGCTGGATGTCCTTCCTAACGCCAACCACTCCGCGAGTGTAGTGGGTGCTTTTTACGTGCCACCTGCACAGGTGCCAGAGGGGTCTGGCATCGGCCACGTTCGGATGGTGCTTTTTATGTGGGGGGGTGCAGGAATATAGGGGAGCACCAGTGGGGAGGGGTGGTTCAGAGAAATGATGACAGGTTGTAGGCAAGTAGAAGGTAGGATATCAATAGAGGGGTAATGCATGGTAAAATAGCGTATTGAAGAGGGGGGTTCGAAGAGAAGACACCTAAAATGGTGGTGGGAGAAGCGACATCCGGTATAGATGGAGAAAAATAGAAATATCCGGTATTGGTGGTGGGGGTGGGCAGGGCGGGTCACCGCGATACACGAAGGTCGATCATATAACGAGAGGAGAAAATGAACAAATCAGACAAAATAGATAGAAATCAGATAAAATAGTTAGATAGATAGAGAAACATGTATGATCAGTCTAGGAGTGAAAATAGGCATTCAAACTTATCTGTGCACGGGATTATATAGCTGGTAGATGAGGTAGATGAATGAGAGAGAGAGAGAGCACATGTTGTGGGTTGCCTTCTAAGTAAAAAGTTGTCCGGAAGAATGATTTTTGGAGAAGGCGGAAGTGTATTAAAGGAAAAAGGTTTCAAGATGGCGAATCGAAGGTCGATCATATAACGAGAGGAGAAATGAACAAATCAGACAAAATAGATAGAAATCAGATAAAATAGTTAGATAGATAGAGAAACTTGTATGATCAGTCTAGGAGTGAAAATAGGCATTCAAACTTATCTGTGCACGGGATTATATAGCTGGTAGATGAGGTAGATGAATGAGAGAGAGAGAGAGAGAGAGCACATGTCGTGGGTTGCCTTCTAAGTAAAAAGTTGTCCGGAAGAAGGATTTTTGGAGAAGGCGGAAGTGTATTAAAGGAAAAAGATTTCAAGATGGCGAATCGAAGGTTGATCATATAACGAGAGGAGAAAATGAACAAATCAGACAAAATAGATAGAAATCAGATAAAATAGTTAGATAGATAGAGAAACATGTATGATCAGTCTAGGAGTGAAAATAGGCATTCAAACTTATCTGTGCACGGGATTATATAGCTGGTAGATGAGGTAGATGAATGAGAGAGAGAGAGAGAGAGCACATGTTGTGGGTTGCCTTCTAAGTAAAAAGTTGTCCGGAAGAAGGATTTTTGGAGAAGGCGGAAGTGTATTAAAGGAAAAAGGTTTCAAGATGGCGAATCGAAGGTCGATCATATAACGAGAGGAGAAAATGAACAAATCAGACAAAATAGATAGAAATCAGATAAAATAGTTAGATAGATAGAGAAACATGTATGATCAGTCTAGGAGTGAAAATAGGCATTCAAACTTATCTGTGCACGGGATTATATAGCTGGTAGATGAGGTAGATGAATGAGAGAGAGAGAGAGAGAGAGAGCACATGTTGTGGGTTGCCTTCTAAGTAAAAAGTTGTCCGGAAGAAGGATTTTTGGAGAAGGCGGAAGTGTATTAAAGGAAAAAGGTTTCAAGATGGCGAATCGAAGGTCGATCATATAACGAGAGGAAAAATGAACAAATCAGACAAAATAGATAGAAATCAGATAAAATAGTTAGATAGATAGAGAAACATGTATGATCAGTCTAGGAGTGAAAATAGGCATTCAAACTTATCTGTGCACAGGATTATATAGCTGGTAGATGAGGTAGATGAATGAGAGAGAGAGAGAGAGCACATGTTGTGGGTTGCCTTATAATAGAAATATTAATATTACTAAGTCTCTCTAAAGGAGATTACGGCAGCATTACTGGATATTAATTGTTATCGCCATACTAATATGGCAGTCTATAAATAAGACTAAAGCTGTCGCTGATTAGCTCCAAGAGGCCATCGCCTCTAGCTAGCTATATGACACACGAACCTGCGTCCATTACAAACTTCGAACAGGGGAGGTCAGCCGCTTCACCTTGCTAGTCAGACATCTGCAGACATGTTTCAGGGTTGTTGCCCTTTATCGATGCAGTGTAGTCAGAACCAGCAGGTGTTGCTACTGACCGTCTGTTCGAAGATTTTATTTACCTAGTTACAGTGGAATACATCCACTTGTTTTCAATAATAGAAATATTAAAATTACTAAGTCTCTCTGTTCGAAGGTTGTAATGGATGCAGGTTCGTGTGTCATATAGCTAGCTAGAGGCGATGGCCTCTTGGAGCTAATCAGCGACAGCTTTGGTCTTATTTATAGACTGCCATATTAGTATGGCGATAACTATTAATATATATATATATATATAAAAGAAAAAAATGGGATTAAAATATCCTTGCAGATATGTATATATCTGCAGCAGCAACAACATGACCAGCAGCCACTCCTCAAAACTAGCACCATTGTTGACCTAAAACTCCACAATGAAAAGCCATTCACTGTCCAGCTATCTACATTCTTAATTTTCTCTGAATATTACAACTGACCCATCATAATCATTACCATGCTACAACCATAACCACTACTATTACTTTAATTAGTGAGGAATCACGCCCCCCCCCACACACACACACACTTTCCAACTCAATCTGAATATGTACCTCCCAGCTCCATGATGAATCTGTCAACTGTAAATAAAGTAAAATCTATGAACACATGAATCCCAAAATATGCCAGTTTTCTCAATGCAAGTGACTATGCATATGCAGTAATTGCAATTTCACTCATTTACCTAGGACAAGACACTCAATTTGTATAAGCAGCACCAGCCAACACCAAAGCACACATATTATGCTGCCACTGCCACCACCACCACTTGTATGTGATTTTTCCAATTGCTTCTTTGTTGTCCTTCAGTGCATTTTTTAAATCTGTGTGTGTATGTGTATGATGTCGACCTTCTGTGCAACATTTTAAGGCTATGAGAAAATATAGTGTCACACATCCACTTCTGTTCTCACAATGTTCAATATTTGGTGTAAGACTTTCTCTCTTTTCTATCCATTTCTATATCCTTTTCCTCTCCCCTCTTGTGCACAAAACCTTCCCTATCTATTTCTATCTGCCTCTCTCTCTACTTATCTCAGTTTCTACCTTCAATTTCTTCCTTTGTCCATCAAATCTAAGTAGAGACTTCAAACTTGAAATCTTCAAAGCCACAATCGAACCAATTTTACTATATGGCTCAGAAACCTGGACGTTATCAAAGAAGCTTGAGAGGCGGTTGGATGGAACCTACACTCGCCTCCTTATGAGAGCTCAAAATCTCTCGTGGAAGCGCCATCCAACCAAAATGCAAATATATGGGGAAACTACCACCTGTGTCATCTCTTGTGAAAGGTAGGAGAGTCCAGTTTGCTGGACATTGTTGTAGAGCTGAAAAAGAGGTAATTTCTATTCTTCTCCTCTGGAAGCCATCTACTCGCAACACCAGGAGGCGCACGCTCTCCTACCCTGATTTAATCTCCAGGGATACAGGCATCCAGCAACAGGACCTCCGTAACGCCATGATGGACCGTGAAGTCTGGCGTAGCATGGTAACTTCCATTGTCTCGACCACGGTCGAACAATGATGATGATGATTTGTCCATCTCTGTCAACTACCTACTGCATATCTTTATTCTTCTCTTTCTTTACATGCCCTTTTTCTTCCTACCTCTCTTCCCTCAACCTCCTCTACACCACTCTGTTTGTCTCTCTTCCTTCACTTTTTGGTACCAAAAGACCATCCAATTATTTTATCACCCATCCTTTTTCTACTTGATCATTGCCTAGGTGTTGTGAATTTAAGTAGTTATGTAGATTGTAGAAAGGCTTAAATACAACCGTTTGATTAGCTAAAACAGCTATAGAATTTGAACCTGTTTCATCTGACTTTGTGCCTTTAAATTATAATAAATTGTTATTAGAATATTAAATGGAAAGTAAAAATGAGTGCATTAATCAGGTGAATATATTGGTTCATTTGTTTAAATATGTAGACTCTTCCTTTGTTTGAGTATGTGGACTTGTGCTGGATATTAATAGTGTGTATTTGTATCCTACTGAATAAGTATAAATCAAAGAGTGTATATTGTTTTCAAGAGCTGGTCAAATTGTACAAAATGACAGTTGAAATCATCTGTCAGTAAGTCGCAATTTGTTGTTACAACACTGTTTAATTGTTTCATGTATTATAAAGACTTTGTTTTGCTGCTTTACAGCAGTTTTATTGACTGTTTTCCCCTTGTTCAAAGGGGGTAGCACTGGTGTTTAAAAATGAACTATGAAAACCTCAGCTCCTCAGAGCTTACGTCTTCCAAGGAGGTATTACTAAGGTCAGATGACACAAATGACAAACAAAGAGAGAAAAAGAATATGAAGTTTGTAGCAGTGGCCAAAAGCCACAGTAAGGAAATTGATCTTAGTAAATTCAAGAACATGCTTCGTAGGGAGGGGAACAATGTAAAGGTGTCCCTTCCCAAAGAAGTTTTAAAGGAGACAAAGGAAAGGATTATTATTTACAGGACATATTCAATAACAACAAGGAAAATTGAAGTCATGTCAACTGCTCAAGTCGAAAAGGCATTAAAATCAATCTAGCAAGGGATTTTTTACCTTGCCAGAGGAAGAAAGTTTGGAACAGTGGAGGTGTGGTTCCAGGAGGTAGATACTACCAGGCTGCACTTGGCAACACTCTTAAAAATGGATGAAGTGGTGCTTCTACCCATATACTTTGAGAGGTATGCTTCCAGGGCTAGGGTAGAGGATATACCCCCAGAAATTGATATAACCTGGCTAGTAGCTGCCATACTCATGGGCACAGAAGAGAAGGTAGTGGTCCTCCAGGCCACCAGAATGCCCCATAAGAACTGGTAATATGATAATCCAGGTGGCTCTGGAAGACCTTGAAAACATGGTCAAGATCATCACAGTCAAAGAAGTGACACTCAGAGTCAGAGTGGAGGGTAGGATTATGCGATGCTATCGGTGAAGACTAAAAAGAAGCCTGAGAGCAGGAAGGAAACTGAGCCTTCACTGCTGATGAAAACCAGTACCAGTGCCAAGGAAAGGAACAGATGGGAAATGGCTGGCAAAAAAAGAAGGAGGAAAAAAGCACTCTTTGTAAATGTTGACCCCCATCCCATACCCACCCGACTCCCACCCATACCCACTCTGCCCCAACCTCCTCCTACAAAGACCAACCCTCTCCATGTTCCACCTGACACAAAGACAAGCACAAGCACACAGGAGCCCCAAACTTCCCCACCAGTGCCCTGTGAGAAAAATATGTTATGTTGTACAATGGACAAAATGATAAAATTTATATTGAGATAGACTCATGGAACAAAACGATAAAAGTGAATACAACAGGAGTTACTGGATTACCCTGGCACTATCATTGTGTGGTGGCAGACTCAGAGTATTTTCTGAGAGTAAATGATGATGAGGAAGACTTTGAGTGCTGGGTCAAGAAAATTGACACCAGCAAAATACCAGAATGGGTAAGCCATTTTGAACTTTTAAAGGATTTTAGCATAGACATTTTTCAGTGAGATGAAAGTTAACTGTTACAAATGTTTTAAAGGTTGTATTAACAGGCTAAATGAAGTTGCTTGGAGGTGGGGCCGAACAGCTTCATTTCATTTATCATTTTTTATCTAATTCATCCTTTCCATCCATTTTTTTGTCCCTTTGTGTTAGCCCCTTGTAGGCAATAAAGAAATTGAGGTGGTCGAATTGTAAGCAAGTAAAAACCTAAGTTCGCTGCTTTCTTTTTGGAACTGTCAGTATACTTTAATTTTATTTACTTAAAATACAGAGCAGGGCTTATGTCCCGAAAGATTGGAAGTTCTTCCTAGTGCTCTAGAAGCTGCTAGAACATTCAAGCTCTGGTTGTTCCTCTTCTCTCGATATAAAGGTACCATTACTTCTGGAACCTACAATACATACCTCGGACTTTAGGTGAATTCAATTTCTTCAGAAAACTTTGAAATTATTTCAGAATGTATCACATTTGATTCTGCTTTAGTTGCTTTGAAGGATGCCTTTATTAAGCCAGTCAATTCTGTTTTCTGTTGACACCTGACATAAACTGTTTACACGAAAACACCTAGTGAATCTATAGATGAATATGTGTGTTCTCTTCAAAAGCTTAGTCTGGATTGCGATTTTACGAGTGTTTCTGCCAAAACTTACAGAGATGAGTACATTCAAGATTTGTTTATTACCAGAATTTCATCTCAAAGTATTCAAACTAGACTCCTTGAAAATAAATCACTTACTCTGACTACGGTAATCGATCGGGCATGTGCTTTGGAAATTGCTAATACTGACTTGTAAATTTATGATCCAATGTCAATCCATGTTGCTACAGTGAAACAAAGTGAAGAAATGCTAAAGTGTAGAAGGTAGTTAAAATTTAGAGGAAACAAATGCAGCAGCAAGTAATACATCAAAACATTGGACTCATTGTTACAGGTGTGGAAGTGCATCATGACATGAGCATGTTAAATGTCCCACACAAAATACTAAATGTAGGAAATGCAAAAAGATTGGTCATTTTTCAAAAGTATGCATGTCTAAAAATTCAGTTACTGCATCAATTCAAACTGCTCCTCATGCTTCTGTTCTCTCCGCATTGAACATGTCGATCATAGCAATATCTATGAATGGATTTTCATTAAAAGCTCTCTTAGACACTGGAAGCTCGGAAAATTTCCTTTCAAAATCCATGATCAGCTCTCTTCAGCTTCCTACTTTTCAGCATAATGGTACTATATTGATGGCTGCAGTTAATTTTAAGTCATCTATCAAAACATGCTGCAAGTTAGATATAGCTCTTCGAGGACGAATATATGCTGATATTCAATTTCTAGTACTACCCGATTCATGCACTGATGTTATATTAGGAATACCTTTCCTCAGTAAGCACTCTTCTGTTAAAATGAAATATGGAGGAACCATGTCCAAACTTAGAAGTGTGTTCCTTAGCATCTATCGCAATGGATCCTTCTCAAGTGTTCTCTCCCTTATCGCCAGATTGTAAACCTGTAATTATAAAATCTAGAAAATTTTAAATATCTGACACTCAATTTATCTCTTTTGAAACTGAACGTTTGTTGAAGGAAGGCATCATCAAGCCAAGCAATTCACCATGGAGAGTGCAAGTACGCGTAGTTCAAAACCATACATAACCATACTTGGTTCAAAATCATATGTAGTTCTAAACCATACAAAACCATACTTGGCTACGATAAATAAGTTTACTTATCTAGATGCATACCCCTTGCCGAATTTGGACAATTTAGTAAACATGATTTCGAGTTACAAATACTATAGTCATTTAGACTTGCATAGTGCTTATCATTGTGTATCGCTTATCATTGTGTATCATTATCATCGTTTAGCGTCCGTTTTCCATGCTAGCATGGGTTGGACGGTTCAACTGGGGTCTGTGAAGCCGGAAGGCTTCATCAGGCCTAGTCAGATCTGGCAGTGTTTCTACGGCTGGATGCCCTTCCTAACGCCAACCACTCCGTGAGTGTAGTGGGTGCTTTTTACGTGCCACCCGCACAGGTGCCAGACAGAGCTGGCAAACGGCCACGAACGGATGGTGCTTTTTATGTGCCACCGGCACGGGGGCCAGGCGAGGCTGGCAATGGACACGAACGGATGGTGCTTTTTATGTGCCACCGGCACGAGGCCAGTCGGGGCGGCGCTGGCAATGGTCACGAACGGATGGTTCTCTTACATACCACCGGCACTGGTAACACATCTGCAATTTCCATTGATCGATTTCGATTCTGATCCTCACTTACCTCAACAGGTCTTCACAAGTAGAGTTTTGTGTCCCAAGAAGGGAAGGTATGCATACGTAGGCTGGCTCCATCCCATGTAGAAGGCCACGGGTTATGGTCTCACTTGTCCTGCCGGGTCTTCTCGTGCACAGCATACTTCCAGAGGTCTCGGTCTCTAGTTATTTCCTCAGTGAGACCTAAAGTTCGAAGGTCGTGCTTCACCACCTCGTCCCAGGGTTTCCTGGGTCTGCCTGTTCCACAGGTTCCCTCAAACGCTAGGGTGTGGCACTTTTTCACACAACTATCTTCATCCATTCTCGCCACATGCCCATACCAGCGCAAACGTCTCTCTTGCACACCACAACTGATGCTTCTTAGGTCCAGCTTTTCTCTCAAGGTACTTACACTCTGTCGAGTATGAACACTGACATTACACATCCATCGGAGCATACTGGCTTCATTTCTTGCAAGCTTACGCATATCCTCAGCAGTCACGGCCCATGTTTCACTGCCATGTAGCATGGCTGTTCGTACACACGCATCATACAGTCTGCCTTTTACTCTGTGCGAGAGGCCTTTTGTCACCAGCAGAGGTAAGAGCTCTCTGAACTTTGCCCAAGCTATTCTTATTCTAGCAGTTACACTTTCAGCACACCCACCCCCGCTGCTGACTTGGTCACCTAGGCAACGGAAACTATCAACTATTTCTAGTTTTTCTCCCTGGAAAGTGACGGAAGTTGGTCTCAGAGCATTTTCAGTATTTATTGTTCCTGAGCATCTGCCACATACAAAAACCATCTTCCTAGTTAGCCTTCCTTTGACATTGCTGCACCTCTTATGTGTCCATAGCTTACACTTGGTGCATCTTATAGAGTTTCTACCTACACCTTTTCTACAGATCGAGCAGGGCCATCTACCTGAAGGCGTTTGTGACTTGTCTACCTTCCTACTGATTACGACTTTGGTTTTAGCTAGATTGACTCTAAGGCCCTTCGATTCTAATCCTTGTTTCCACACCTGAAACTTCTCCTCCAGTTCTGATAGTGACTCAGCAATTAGAGCAAGGTCATCAGCATAGAGGAGCTCCCAAGGGCATCCTGTCTTGAATTCCTCCGTTATTGCCTGGAGGACTATGATAAATAGGAGGGGGCTGAGGACTGAGCCTTGGTGGACCCCTACCTCTACCCGGAATTCTTCAGTGTACTCGTTGCCAACCCTCACCTTACTAGCAGCATCCCTAGTTTCCTCATTGACCACCAGATAAGGGATCAGGGGACCCTGTCAAAGGCTTTCTCCATGTCAACAAAAGCCAGGTACAGGGGCTTATCTTTGGCTAGGTATTTCTCCTGCAGCTGCCTTACCAGGAATATAGCATCAGTGGTACTTTTCCCTGGCACAAACCCAAACTGCATCTCATCTAAACTAACTCTCTCTCTAATTAGTTGGGCTATGACCCTCTCCGTAACCTTCATCACCTGATCCAACAGCTTGATACCTCTGTAATTATTTGTATCTAGGGCGTCACCTTTACCTTTGGAGCAGTTGACTATTATGCTGCTACACCAGTCATTGGGTATGACTCCTTTGTGTATCACCTGATTAACTATACGGGTGACTAGGCTATAGCCGACACTACCAGACATTTTGAGCATCTCTGCAGTGATTCCTGATGGGCCTGGAGCTTTCCCTGTCTTCATGCTTCTAATTGCCTTAACTACCAAGGAACTATGAACTCGGATAGCTGGTCCCTCTGTTGGGTCAACATTCGGCAGACTCTCTTTATCCCATTCATTTTCTTTATTCAGCAACCTTTCATAGTGGCATCTCCAAACCTCTCTCTTTGCATCCTCATTTAGCGCAAGTGAACCATCTTCCATGCGAACACACTTCTCTCCTACCACATCACGATTCTCTCTCACACACTGTCTTGCAACACGAAACACCTCCAATCTTTGGTCCTCACGGCACAGAACATTGGCAAATTTTTTCTTATCTGCTTCCCCTCTGGCTAAATAAACCTGTCTCCTAGCTTCTCTTTTGGCAGTCTGATACAATTCCCTGCTACCCCCATTTTTCCAGACCTTCCAAGCCTGTCTCTTTTCTCTAATAGCCCTGTCTACAATATTGTTCCACCACCACGTTATTCTAGGTCGAGAGGGGACTTTGCACCAGCCACAGATCTGGTCAGTGGCTCTCAGCAGGTTTTCCCTTAGAAACGTCCAGTTGTCTTCTACCCCCTGTGATGCTCTATCCCCTTCTACTTCGTCAAAGGCTTCAAGTAATATGTCCCTAAATCTCTGTCCATTTGCAGGATCTTTAAGCTTCCAGATCCTTCTTCTCCATATTGGTCGTCTTCTGGTTGTCCTCCTAGTCCTGATCCTAAAGTCACTAACTACCAGTCTATGTTGTGGGGTACATTCTTCGCCTGGGAAGGTTTTGGCATTCATAAGCAGCCATCTCTCCCTTTGCCTTGCAAGGATGTAGTCAATTTGGCTGGTATGTTGGCCCGATCGGTAAGTGACTAGGTGGCTGGTAGGTTTCCTGAAGTTAGTGTTGCAAGTCATAAGATTATTTGCATCGCAGAACTCCAGCAGCCTGGTTCCCTCCTCGTTGCGGGAGCCATAGCCATAGCCTCCATGTACGCCATGGAAGCCCCCAGCATGTCGTCCAACGTGACCATTGAAGTCACCAGCCACAAAGAGAAGGTCTCTGTCATTCCTCATCGAGGTAGTCTGCAGTAGAGTGTCATAGAATCGGTCTTTCTGTCCATCGGGTAGCCCCGACTGAGGAGCATAGGCTGATATAATGGTTGCTAAACTATGATGAAGCACTAATCTAATCTTAAGTATTCTGTCACATACTCTGATTACCTCATTTACTTTATCTACCCATTTCTCAGCGATAAGTATACCCACGCCACCAACCCCGTCAGTGTTCCCTGCCCAGAAAACCTTGTACCTGCGTTCCTTGCCTGTGAGGAACCTAGCTGATCCTCCTCTCCACCTTATTTCTTGCATGCAACATATATCCACACATCTCCGTTCAAGCATCTCGACTATCTCACCAGACCTACCTTTCAGTGTGCCAACGTTGAGGGTGCCAACCCTGAGGGTGTGGGAATCATGGGCTCTATAGACCCTGGGACGGTGGACAGTAGCTTCGTGTACCTGAAAAGAAAGCTCGCATTTGGCAGAATTCATGTGCAAGTAATAAAGTAGCCTTCAGTACAACCTGCATAACACTAGCCTTTCATATTTTGCACTGTATGAACATTACCTTACATAGGTCGAGACTAGGGGTAGGGATGGTGAAAGAGCATTTGCAGTCTTCATGGGAAGCAACCCCGGGATGGCAAAGAATAGGAACTTCCGGCATGTGTGGAGGGGGTGGGAGGGCGGGTGCACCGTAACTTAGAAAGAGGTTCTGTTAATCGTGTGAGCTAGAAAATAGGTTTGAAAGATCAGAAGGAATGAGGATTTTTATGGGAAAGATAAGTGGCTATGAACAAGACTAAATGAAAAAAATGTTTGAGCTAGACAGGGTAATGAGGGAATACTGAAAGAATGAGGAACAATACAATGAGATAGTAATCGAAGAATAGTGAAAGAATAATGATGATACGTGCAAAGATAGAAGGACAACAAAATTTATACGGACATTTGTATCAGTTTACATGACTTCCTTATGATCTGACGAATGGTGTCACTTGTTTTCAGCAAATTATTGATAATTTCATGAATCAAAATAAATTGGAAAAGACTCATGCTTATTTAGATAATATTGCAATTGGTGGTAACACTAAAGAAGAACACAATATTAATCTTTCTAGGTTTTTGGATTGTGCAAAAAGGTACAATATTGTGTTAAATAAGAATAAGTGTGTGTTTAATACTATATCTATTAATATTTTGGGATATCAGATAAGCCATAATGAACTTCGACCTGACCCGTCATGCTTTTCTTCTCTGGAAGGTATGCCTTTACCACAAAATAAAAAGTCTTTGTCACGTATTTTGGGATTATTTGCATACTATTCAAAATGAATAAGTATAAATTAAAGTGTGTGTATTGTTTGCAAGAGCTGGTCGAATTGTAAGCAAATAAAGCCTAAGTTCACTGCTTTCTTTTTCTAACTATCGGTATACTTTACTAGGTAAGACATATTTTCATCTCCTGCCTAGCATTCACTTCAGACTCCCCAGTTTGTCTTATCTTTTCACTTTTCATTCTTTTCTTTCCTTCTGTCTTTCTTCCCTTCAATCTCATCTTCCTATTCTTCTCCTGAACCCTCTCATCATACCTTTAGAATACAAGCACCATTATTTTCTTTTGTTTTTTGGTTAGTTTTTGTCATGTAGTGTCCCACATTTTGAAATACTTGCAATTTGTATTTTTACTGGTTATGTTTGATTCACTTGATATACTTCCAAAATTAAACATTTTAATATACAAAATATACTTAGCGAAGGCAGAGGTATTGTTTTCAGTCGTGTTTGTTTGTTTGTCTGTGGACAAGAACTGTTTGATGGATTCAGATGAAACTTTCAGGGATGTTTTGCTTTGTAACTGACATGAACTAATTAGATTTTAGGATCAATCCAGTACTGGACAAGGATTCTGGATTATTGTTCCTGTTTTTTACTTAATGTTTGAGAGTGGTTGGGTTCATTTTTAGTAGTCTTGTTTGTGAAAGCAGTTGAATTTATTTCAGATATTCTCATTTTAAAAATTATCTCTGGCTAATCGTTGAGAGGATGTTCATGTTGCCTTGGCAGAGGTTAGGTTTGTGCTCTCTGAGTGCTCTTGTTACATATACTATACATTACTCATTTAAATCAAATCAAAAATACATAAATGTATATCATACTGTTTTCAGTTTTTTTCAAATTGTTAACTGAAAAAATATTCAATTTTCCATCTAACAATGTTGGACAAGTAAGTTTTAATAAATTAATCAAAAATAATTAAGGGAAACCCAACTTTTCTAATATGAAATTGTTGATTTGTTTGTACTTTGGATTTTTTTCTTTATTATCAGCTCTGTGTACTATGTCAAATTCACCAAAAACAAAAGTGGGAAAAATTTCAGATTCCTTTCGTGCTGCAACATGTCAAGAGAATGCAGGATCTTCAGAGATACAATTTAGGAAACATGTCAAGAAGTGCCACTGAAATTTTGCGCATCCCAAAAATAATTTGTACCTGGAAAGACATTCAACTTTCCCAAGAATGCAAAGAAATGCTCATACTGCCAGTTTGGTTCAAGGAAGCCCTGTGGTTTCGTTATGATATTCAGCATGATGTTGTTATCTGTTGGTATTGTCTGGAAGGAGTTCAGCATAACAGAATTACAATGCCTAAGGAAATTACCGTCTTCACTTGTGTACATAACTGGGGCAATATTACATGAAAAATCGCTGCACATAGCCATTCTGGTCACCACATGAAAGCAGTTAGCATTTTTGGCTAAAAACAGACATACCTATGACTGAGTAAGCAGCCAATTTCGTAACAAGAAGTAGCCTAGCCAGCATTAAAAATTATTTTCAAAGTGGTCAGATTCTGTGGTAAGCAAGACCTAGCATTTCAAGGGTCTGAACATGATGCAGGAAACTTCATATATCTCGTAAAAAAAACTTGCCCAAGAATGCAGTGCAGAAGTAAGTCAGTGGCTTAAATGTTGAGATAATATCCTATCTGATACTATACAAAATTAAATCCTACCGCATATGCTCATAATATCCTGTATGAGATTAGAAAAAAAAGTTGAAGATTTCATGTTTAGTGGTATAATATATAATGTCACTACTGATTGTTCTGGCATGAAGCAAGAATCAATCATTGTCTGTTATATTTCTTTAAGACCTGGGTGCCCACAAAAATTTTCTCGATTTTTATAATCCTTTTGACTGGTCTTCAGAGACACTAAGGTTATTCTGGACGTTTTTTGCCTCTTAAACATTTCGCTTGGCTCAAAATTATGCTGCTTTTCATTTGATGGCACAAGTATTTTGAGTGGAAACATTTCAGGCATACAAAAGAGATTAAAAGATGTTTCCTGCTACATATTTTGTACATTGTGAAAACCACTCTCTAGACCCTGTCCTCCAAGAAGTTAGTTCTACAGTTGCCATTATAGCTGATGCACTGAACTTTGTTCACCAATGTGCCATTCTTCTGCTGAGTCACCAAAAAGAAAAGTGCAATGAACAAGCCTTTGTTGTGAAGTCATGTTGCAAGCCATGTATCCAACACATTGGTGCATTAGAGCAACAGCATTGAAACGAGTGGAAAGCAACTATAGGAAGATTCAGAATTTTTTATTGGAGCTTCTGAATGATACATCACTATGAGCAACAACAAAGGCTACTGTCAAAGGACTGTTGAAACAATCTGGCAAAGCTTCCACTTTGTTCAGTATTAAGGTAGCTGGGAATGTATTCGGAATATGTGAATCTGTGGTACATAGCTTCCTGCATCCGGTGATTGCTTGAAGCTGATTGAGAAGTTGAAGAACTCTTTCAAAAATGAGAAGTGAGAAACTTTTTGAAAACTATTTCAGTAAAATATCCTCTGCTGACTTTGTGAAAATGCCCAACACTTTTCATTTCAAGAATATACGGCTGCATTTCAGACACAACTACTGAAGAAGGTGCTCTCTCTGTCATCAATGACTGATATTGGCAAGTTTTACAGCATCATTGAGATTGTCAAAAGTTAACTGAATAACCGCTTTCAGCTAGCAGGAATGCACATATGCTCCAAGCAAGAGGATTTGCAGCTATCAGCAGTCAGCTATGGAATGTTTGAGCTTGCAAATCATACCTGCCTCCTTCATTTTTCTTGCCTCCACTGTCATCACAAATCAAACTCCTTACTGACCTGCAGGCAGAAAAAAGAAACTTTGCTTAAATAATTGCATGACATTGTTAAAAAATGGAGAGGTTCTGATGCTGTTATTCTTTCTAGCAAGTGTTGATGCTAATGCAGCTTATTCTGTCTTGTACATATGGAAAAGTGTTTCAAATCATTCCCCCAAATTTTCTACTCTCATTTTGGCAATGAAACTTTCCATGAGGATGTGCAAATCATTTTCATTGCACAAGTTTTTATGCACATGCATTATGACACAGTTTGTTAAACTATGCTGTGTCATTGTAGTACAGAACCAGGTCTTCAATGGTGAAGTGCACTGAACATTCTCTTGATTGGTGCAAAGACAGAATGAGCTGCAAACAAGAGAATGTTCAATGCACTTCGCCATTGAAGACCTGGCTCCATATCACAATGACACAGCATTGTCTAACCTATTCTGCTATAATGCATGTACATAAAAACTTATGCAAGAAAAACACTTCACACATCTTCATGGACAATTTCATTGCCAAAACGATGTATGTAGAGAAACTT
This sequence comes from Octopus sinensis, assembly GCF_006345805.1. NCBI lineage: Eukaryota > Metazoa > Mollusca > Cephalopoda > Octopoda > Octopodidae > Octopus > Octopus sinensis. Next base: position 64,793,149 of record NC_043001.1, read on the forward strand.
TTGGAATGATTTGTAGCACTTTCCATATGTATGAGAGTGGACTAAAAAGTTCACAGGCTGACAATGAAGGAGAGATGCAAGGGCTGTGGAATCATACTTGCAGTAATTTCAAGTCTTCTTATTAATAACTGCATTGTTTCTATCTGAGTAAACTAACATCTGATTGTTCTGAGAAACTTCAAATGTAACTGTTAGCAACTTCTCTTGAAAATCAACAAAATTTGGCATCGTGCTATAATCAAGTACCTGCAGAAAAAATGGGTTTAGCTCTCAAGGACATTCATGCTGACATGGTTGATACATTAGGGAATAATACTCCAGCGTTATAAACAGTGCAAAAGTGGCAGGGGAAAGAGACAGTTTTGCGAAGATCCATGATCTGGACATCCTCCAGCTGCCACCACCAAGGAAAACATTGATCGTGTTCATGATAAGGTAATGGCAGGCGATTGACTATAAAGCAAATAGTCGATGTTATTAGCACATCCCATGAGAGTGGAGAATATTCTGCACAATGAACTTAGCATGATGAAGGTTTCTGTTTGGTGAGTGCTATGTCTTCTGGCATTTGATCAAAAGCACACCAGGTTGATCACATTACAAGAATATCTAACATTGAGACATTTCCAGCTAGCTTCCTAACCTAGAAAACAAAAAGGCAATCCATGCAGGGGAAACACTCTCCTTCATCTGCTCCAGAGAAGGCAAAGTCGTTTCATCTGCTGAGAAGGTGATGGCCTCAGGTTTTTGGAATGCAAAAGCACTGTGTTTGACTACCTTCAAAATTATCGCACCATCAATGGAGAGTTCTATGTCAACTTGCTAAGGAAGTTATGAAAGGCTAAGACCAAAAGCCCAGAAAAACTGATGAGGCAGGGTTTTATTTCATTTGGACAAATGCTTTAACACACAAGTCCTTAGCTTCAATGGCTGCTGTGCATGACTGGCTTTGAACTGGTTGATCACCCCACCCCCCTATTTTAGTGATTTGGTTCCATCTGACTATCATCTGCTTCCCAACATGAAAAAACACATGGCTGGGCACCACTATCACTGTGATGATAATGTCTTAACCAACAGGACAGCTTCTTCACCATGGGATTCAAGCACTGAAACAATCATGGAAGTGTGTGGAACTATGTTAAAAAATTAACTTCATTTGGTCACATTCCATGAAAGTGTCATGCTCAGCCTATGAACATTTCAACCAGCCCTCATAATAATAAAAATTATTATTATACCTCATTTGTTTTAATATTAACACTGGAAAACCCCACTTTTCTTGTAAAAAATTTTGGGCCTTGCACCCACTGAGTAAATTTCATTCCCAAGCCCTGAATATTGTATTCAATATAATATACTTGTTTCTTTCCATATTCAAACATCATCAATGTTCAAAATCCATCTTTCCTTTACTATGCAGAATCATACTTCTTATACATACATAACTTATACTCTCTACTTATTGTATGGAAAAAGAAACCCAATTATTTACTACAAAGCAACAATTTCCTGAATATCTTCTATTTTCTTAATTAAAGTCATTATTCTTTTGCTACATCATTATATATGTTCCCTAAGTAATAGAAACTGTCAAGTGCTTCTACTAAACCAATTGAATACTTCATGGACATTATTTCATTTGTATCTCAGTTGTGAAATATCTCTATTCACTATGGTGCATCTAATGCCCTAGGATCATTCCAGCCAATTTCACCTAGGGTCCATCCTGAAAGTCCCCAAATTTTAAAAAACATTTTACCATTTGTTTGTATCCATGTGAGAAATAAATTCTAAAAATTGCATCCCAATAGCATTACAGTAATCCCTTGCCACATCATGGCTCATCTATCGTGGTTTATTATTTAAGTTTACATCAATAACTCTGTAGTGTTTTTCATTTATAATTTAAAAAATATACAGTACAATATCATTTCTACTTTACAGATTTTCACCTATTGCAGGGGTTTTTGAATTGTTGAGGCATTACTGTAATCATTATTTGTGGCCATTTTAGGGAATTTTTGAAAATTTCCACTTTCTGAGTTTTTTCCAATTTTGGTTGCTTGAAATTAGGTTTGTCACAAATCTCAGTACGGCTGCTTTTCTTATCTATGCACTAAAGTATTTTTTAATTAATTAGAACCAATTCTTTTAACTTAGATATCTTTGAAAAATAAATGTTTAAAAGTCTAAAAGAAAAAATACAACTTCCAGAGATCAATTTTCAAAAATTCAAAGTTTAAGCAACTCTCACTCCATAACTGAATATTTAAAGTACCTCCATCTATCCTACTCTGGAATAGTCAACCAGACACCCAAAAACTATTTGTTTAGAAGTGTCTCTCATCCTTAATGGAGTGCTTCAAAATGAAAGAAAATCAAAAATCCAGAAAATATTGAATATTTTTTGAATTTTGGGTTTTAAAAGAAACAACAAAACTATAGCAAGCTATATATATATATACTCTTAAAGTACATCTGGAGGTACTATTGCATATATGCTGATATTCAATTTCTAGTACTACCCGATTCATGCACTGATGTTATATTAGGAATACCTTTCCATATTATTGCATTTCCAGAACAGCTTTCTTAATTCAGGGAGTTATGGCACAGAGATAAAAAAAAAAAAACCTATGGGCACATTGTATCACCTGTTTGGCTCAAACCTAGAGTTAATATTTTACATAACTATCATTATCATCATTTAAAGTCCATTGTCCATGCAGGCATGGGTTAGACAGTTTGACCATCTAGAAGGCTGTACCAGACTCCAGTCTTATTTGGCATGGTTTCTATGGCTGGATGCCCTTCTTAATACCAACCAACTCTGAGAGTGTAATGGGTGCTTTTATGTGCCACTGTCATGGGTGCCATTTGTGTGACACTGGTATCTGTCATGATTGCAATTTTACTTGGCTTGATGGGTCTTCTTCTCAAGCATGACATAATGCCAAAAGGCTTAGTCATTGCTTCATTAAGGCCCAACACTCTAAAGGAGCTTTCAGTGTGCCACCAGCATCATCCACTTTACCTCTGTGAGGCCCAATGCTCAAAAAGTGCTTTTTACATGCCACTGACATGGGTGCCAGTTACGCGACACCAGCATCAGCCATAACAGGTCTTCTCAACCACAGCATATCGCCAAAGTTCTTGATCACTAGTCATTGCCTCTGTGGAGTTCGAAGATTATCCTACACCACCTCATTCCATGTCTTCCTGAGTCTACCTCTACCACAGGTTCCCTCCACAGTTAGAGATCGGCACTTCTTTACACAGCTATCCTTGTCCATATGCATCACATGACCATACCAGTGCAATCATCTCTCTTGCACACCACATCTGATGCCTCTTATACCTAACTTTTCTCTCAAGATGCTTACACTCTGTCAAACATGCACACTGATATTGCACATCCAGCAAAACATACTGGCTTCATTTCTTTCAAGCCTACATATGTTCTTGGCTGTCACAGCCCATGTTTCACTGCTGTGTAACATAGCTGTACACACACAGGCATCATACAATCTGCCTTTCACTTTGAGAGAGCAGCCCTTTGTGGCCAGCTGAGGTAGGAGCTCTCTGAACTTTATCCAGCCTAATCTTATTCTCACTGCTACACTCTCGTAGCATCCACCTCTGCTATAAACTTGGTCACCTAGATAATAAGAGCTATCTACTAACTCTAGCTTACCCCCACTGGCAGTTGATGGAGTCTATTTTCTGTACATTTTCAGTGTTTATTATAACTGTGCATCTTCCACACACAAAATTTATTTTCCCTGTTAACCCTCTTCTGATATTGCTGCACCTCTTCTATGCCCATAGCTTATGCTGGGTACATCTTCTGGAGTCTCTACCTATGCCTTTCCTACAGATCAAGCAGGACCATCTACCTGAAGGGATTTGTGATTTGTCTGCCTTCCTACTTACTAAGACTTTGGTTTTTGCTAGGTTAACTCTAAGGCCCTTTGATTCTAGACCTTGCTTCCATACCTGAAGCTTCTTTTTTAGTTTTGGTAGTGATTCAGCTATAAGAACAAGGTCATCAGCATAGAGGAGCTCCCAGGGGCAGCCTGTCTTAAATTCCTCTGTTATTACCTGGAGGACTATGATGAACAAGAGGGGGCTGAGGACTGATCCTTGGTAATCCTGAATTCTTCACTGTACTCATTGCCAACCTTCACCTTACTTAGATAGTCAATCTAATAGCATATGAAGATGTTATATCTAATGATGGATACAGAAGTTACATCATCAGCTTCTACATGGGCAAAGAAAATACCTAGAAACTACAGAGGCATCAAATTGGTGGACCAGGCTGGGAAAAAGAAAAACTCACAGAAAGTGTTAGAACACTTAGTTTAGGTTTGTGCCAGGATGAAGTACCAATGATACCCTCTTCTTATGAGACAATTGAAGGGGATGTTGCTATTTTAGAGTAAGCCGTTATACCTAGCATTCATTGATCTGGAATTGTTGAGAGAATACCATGCTCTGTAGTTTGGTTGTTGTTTAAAAAAACTTGATGTAGATGAATGGCTTGTGTAAGCTCTCCTTGCCATGTACAGAGATACTTGTCACCAAGGTTAGGTATGAGTGAGGAGCTTAGCATACACGCAGGTGTATTTCAGGGCTCAGTTTTCAACCTTCTGTTTATTATAATTTTCTGGGCCATAACAGCAATTTAAGATTGGCTATCCATATGAACTTTTGTATATTGATGACCTAGTTCCCGTTGCTGAATCTGCCAAAGATAAACCTCTGTACGTTAGCTTTTGTTGACTTGGAGAAAGCCTTTGACAGGTCCCCCCCTGCCCAATCCCTTATTTGGTGGTCAATGTGGAAACTAGGGATAGATGAGTAGTTAGAGCTGTACAAGCCATGTACAGGTATGCTAACAGCATAGTGCTCTCCATTGATGGTGTGGCCCTTTTGAAGATAGTCAATAAGCACAGTGATTTTGCATCCCCAAAAACATTCCCTGCAGATGAAATTATCTTGACCTTCTTTGGAGCAGATTAGGAGGGGTGTTTGTTTCCACTGCATGGATTGTCTCTGTCTGGCTCAAATTGATGAAGTCAACACTCATCCTGGATTAGTAGATGTTCATGAAAACCAGCTGGATTGGCCTCAAGCAATGACAGATTCTCCTGTGATGTGATGAACCTGGTGTGCTTTTGATCAGGTGTCAGAAGACATGGCACTCACTAAGTAGAAAACTTCGTCATACCAAGTTCATTGTGCAGAATATTCTCAACTGTCTCACAGGATGTGCTAAAAGCATTGGGTATTTGATTTATAGACAATTGCCTGTCTTCCACCAGCATGTGGTGAACACAATCAATGTTTTCCTTGGTTGTGGCTGTTGCAGGGCATCCAGACCTTGGACCATTTTCAAGACTCTCTCTTCCCCTCCTAAATTCAGCTGCCCACTTTTGCACTGTTGATAAAACTGAAGTGCTATTCCCTAATATATGAACTATGTCAACACAAATGTCGTTGGGATCTTAACCCTTTTTCTGCAGGTATTTGATAATGCCAAAATACCAAATTTTATCCATTTTCAAGAGAAGTCACTACTTGTTAGTTTTGAAATCCTCTTTGAACAGTCAGATATCAGTTTACCTGGAAAGAAACTATACAATGATGAATAATAAGAGTTGATATTTAGGTATGCAAGATTTTACAGCTCTAGTGTCAATCCTTCATAGTTAGCCTATGAACTTTTCAGCCTACTTTCATATATGAATTAGATTGTCTTTCTCCTAAGCCTTCTACTCATTCAGAAATCTCTCATATTACATTTTCATACATCTTTCTTTTTGTTATCATTGAAGGCAAATATTCTACTATGATTCTCTGCACACTTTCCAATGATTGTATTGTGTCTCTGATTCTGTCTGGCTCTTATGTTGGTTCTAAAGTTGCTGATCACTAGTCTATGTTAAGCAGTACAATCTTCACTGGGGAAGGAGTAAGTATTCATAACCTGTTGCTTACCCTGCTTCCTGGTGAGAATGAAGTTGAATTAAGTTTGCAAGTTCACTTAAATGGTAGGTGACTGAGAGGCCAGTTCTCTGAAATTAGTTTTTTTTTTTGTTTTTTTTTTTTAAATAGTTAAATCATACAAAATTCAGAATTCTCAAAAACTTGGTCTTTCCACATTCCTCATGCCTCCATGTACATTGTATTAAGCATTATGATTTTGTCTCTCAGTCAGTCCATTAAAGTCACAAACTGTGATAACAAGGTTACTATTTCTGAAATCCATATAGCTTTCAAGGGGGCCTCAGAAATAGCCCTTTTGTTCATGTCATTCTTTATTGAAGTGATTATACTGAGATAACATTTGTTGCTATGTTACTTGTGACTAATCTAGGCTTAATTATTCTATTACATTTTCTGACTCCCTCTGTTACTTTATCCATTTCTCTGCCAAAAATATGCACCCACTATTTCCTACACAGAAGAATTCACTCCCATGTTCTTTTCTTGTGAGCAATCTAGCATAGGTTCCTCTCTTCTCTGTGCTATGTTTTGTACACAGCCCAAATCTGTTCATCTCTAATACATCTCTGCTATCACTCCAGGCTTACTTCTCATCATGCCAATGTTGATGGCGGAAACATTGATGTTTTGTGTCTGAGTGAAGGAAATATGTTCTCAGTGCTTGGTGGATTGTTTGATGTCTCAAAGGAAATGAGGTAGTTCAGTTGTATGATGATAAAGAGGTTCCCCACATGTCAGATGTTCCCACCTAACCACTCCCACTACTGTGTGCATCACTAACATGGTAGATGTTAGTGTTGTAAATGCAATTAGGGTTTTTCATTATGTAATTGTCATGATTTTCATATGATTTTATTGGCTGGATGCCTTTCCTATATGAAGTTTGTGAATTTTGTGATAGCAACACTAGAGAGGTTGTCTGTAGAGAAACTTAGTGTGGATGATAGAGAGATGTTGGGAGACATAACAATAGAAATCTACTATTGAGTAAATGTGTTCAACAGAGTTTAAAAATAATCATCACCAGGTTTCAGAAAGAGTGAAATATAAGAAAGAAAGAGAAGTCATATTGTTTGTGACCAAATGTTTGTGACCAATAAACAGATACAATGATAATTAATAATAATACCAATAATTATTAGCTTGAATATTTATCTTATATAAACTGGCATTAGGAAGGGCATCCAGCAGTACAAACCAAGCTAAAACAGACTGGAGCCTGGTGCAGCTCTCTGGCTTACCATCTCTGGTCAAACTGTCTAACTCATGTGGTGGCAGTTTCTTCATTCCAGCACCAAATATCCTATGTAAAAATATAATATGTAGAAACTGGAAGAGAGAGAGAGTAAAAGAGATAGGGAGGGATACTCATTTGGACACTCCTCTTGCAGACTTTTTTACAGGGGTAGTCTGAGAACAACACCAATTAGGGAAGGGAGATCACTATGATGGCAGGATTGGTTGAACTGAAGGAAACAGTTCTGGCAGATAGCCTCAGGCTGGTTGTTATGTCATTAATGCTAACAAACATGGATGAGCTTCATGACTTGCTTGGACCAAATCAGTCAGAGATCGTAAATTCTGATGTGTCTGACAATATCCATTTTGTAAGCCTCAAGGATTGAATGAGACACATGTCGACTCCAACTGCCACCATAAGTGAACTGGAGATTGCTGCAACAGCAAAACTGCAGCTTTATGCTCATATTTGCTCCCAACTTTTGAAAGTTCTCCAGCATATTATCAACTATTTTGGAATAGTTGGCTGCTTATTGCAAATGAATTCCATGCTGCTGTTTCAGTTCATTTCATAGAATTTACAAAATTCCCATCTTTCATTAATTTTCTGATTTGAGGCTCATCAAATACTCCAGCTTTTATCTTTTTGTTTCTTGGACCAAGAAATATGCTGCAGACATAATAAAAGCATAGTCCATCTTTATCCAGAGCTTTAACAAACTGCTTTATAATGCCAGTTTTGATGTGGAATGGAGGTAGGATAAGTTTTCCTGGTTGAACTAAAGGCTCTTCAACCACATTAAAAGACCTTGGAACTAATGTTTGCTGTGACCGTTCTTTGATTACCCAATGTTTTTCCCTGGTTCTGCTGTCTCACAAACATAAAAAGTACGGCTATTTCACAGGTAAACAATGCATTTTTCTGGAAATTGAAGAAAATTACAAAAATTGGGGTGAGGTTGGGTGAAGTTAAATCTAGGTGTGATAGTAAAAAATGAATTCCATTTATGGAGTTCGCATGTCAAAAAACTATCAAATCAGATAAAAACGTCCTGACAACAAAATACTTGTTGGATTGTATAATTGACAATAGTAATAATAACAATATCAGCAATAAATATGATATAAAAATGACAAATATTTATATATATATATTTGAAAGAAATGAAGCTAGTATGCTTCATTGGATGTGAGTGTGCATGCATGACAGTGTGTAAATATCTTAAGAGAAAAGCTTGGCATAAGAAACATCAGATGTGGTGTACAAGAGAGATGACTGCTTTGGTACAGTCATATGATGCATATGGATGTAGACAGTTGTGTGAAGAAGTACTGATCTCTACCAATCAAAGGAAGCTGTGAAAGAGGGAGACCCAGGAAGAAATGGGACGAGGTGGTGAAGCATGATCTTCCAATATTGAGCCTCGTGGAGGCAATGACTAGTGGCTGAGACCTTTAGCAATATGCCATGCTTGAGAAGACCAGTCAAGCCAAGTGAAATCATAGCTATGGTCATTGATGGTGTCACATAACTGGCACATAAAAAGCATCTTTCAAGTGTTGGACCTCACAGAAGCAATGTGGCTGATACTGGTGTTGCATAACTAGCACCCATGCCAGTGGCCCAAAAAATGCACCTTTTGAACACTGGGCCTCTCAGAGGCAATGACAAATGACATGCTTGAGAAGTAGACCCATCAAGCCAAGTGAAATCGTAGTTGTGGCAGATATTGGTGTCATGCAAACTGACACCTGTACTGGTGGCATGTAAAAGCACTCATTATATTCTCAGAGTGGTTGACATTAGACAGGGCATCAAGCTGTAGAAACCATGCCAAATCAGACTAGAGTCTGGAGCAGACCCTCAGCTTACCAGCCCTGGTCAAGCCATCCAACCCATGCCAGCATGGACAACAGACATTAAATGATGATGATGATGTTGAGATATATATATATATATATATATATATATATACTATTACTAATATAGGATGAAGTTTTTTTACAGAAAAAAATTTCATCAAAAAAGTGGCAGCATATTAAAATACCTTTAAAGGTTAAAATTATAAACAAGGGCAAAAGAAAATTATTTCTAGGCCAATATGCTGATAACAGACTTTTAAATCGTCACTTTCCACATATTATTATACCCACTACAGAAATACAATGTGCTGAAATTGAGGAAAGCTAGCCGACTGAATTTTTTAAAAAGATCGTTATTTCTATATTGAATCAATTTCGGAATTAATCTCATAAAAGATTTTTTCCTCAATTTCAGCACATCGTATTTCTGTCGTAGGTATAATAATATGTGGAAAGTGATGATTTAAAAGTTTGTTATCAGCATATTGGCATAGAAATAATTTTCTTTTGCCCTTGTTTATAAGTTGTTTAGAATTTTAACCTTTAAAGGTATTTTAATATGCTGCCACTTTTTTGATGAAATTTTTTCTGTAAAAGAACTTCATCCTATATTAGTAGTAGATTTATTACTATTAGCTATAGGGACTGGTAACCACTATAAGCTGTGTTGGAGAACAGTTCACATGTGTGCTGAGGCTAACCAAAGGATTTTATATTTAGATATATCTGGGGTACTTATATGTACTCATGATTTTTGCTTCGGCTTTTTTTCCATGGGCGCATGTAAGTATTTCATTTCTTTCTATTCGTATTTTCTACTGAAGAGGAAAAAGTATTTTATGAGATTAATTCCAAAATTGATTCAATATAGAAATAACGATCTTTTTAAAAATTCTGTTGGCTAACTTTCCTCGATTTCAGCACATCGTATTTCTGTAGTGGGTATAATAATATGTGGACAGTGATGATTTAAAAGTCTGTTATCAGCATATTGGCATAGAAATAATTTTCTTTTGCCCTTGTTTATAAGTTGTATATATATATATATATATATATATATATATATATATATATATATATATACAAACATTAAATGATGATGATGATGATGATATATATATATATATATATATATATATATATATATATATATATATATATATATATCATCATCATCATCATCATCATCATTTAATGTTTGCCTTCCATGCTGACAGGAGCCTGCACTAGACTTCTGTGTCTGTTTTGACAGGGTTTTTACAGTTGGATGCCCTTCCTAACACCAACCACCCAGCAGAGTGGACTGAGTGGTTTTTGCATGGCACAAACTCAGGCACGGTCAGTTTTGGCATAGTTTTTACACCTGGATGCCCTTCCAAATGCCAACCATTTTACAGTGTAGACTGGATGCTTTTTACGTGGGCTCAGCACTAGCAGGATCACCAAGTAACTTGCAAAACAAATATACTTTGAGAGGGGAGGTGGCATTGGAGGAGGTAACCTTATGTCAGATGATGAAAGGTTATAGTGAGACAGAGACAGAAACAGGTATCTTGCTGTAGAGGAGGTACATGGTCACCCAGCCAGAGAGAGGGAGAGAGAGAGAGAGAGATTGAGCGATCAAGAATGAGGACAGAAACAGGTGTGCTGCTGTAAAGGAGATACATGGCTATCCAGCCTGAGGGAAAAGCAGGAGAAGGAGAGAGCACAGGAGACAGCAAGAGTACAAGAGAGAGCAGGAGAGAGATGGTGGCAAAGTGCCAAGCATACTCACAAGGGACAAGGATCAGAATATAAATGAGATGGTTGAATAAAAGAAGGAAGAGATAGATGGTGGCAAGTGCCCTTGAAGCATTGCCAAAAATGTGTGAATAGAGAGTGGGATAGGGGAATGCAGTAAGTGGTAAAAACCTGAGTGTATAGGGGGGGCTACCAGATATCAATGATATAGTGAACAGGGCCATGAGGACAGATTTTGGGAGTGAGAGATAAGTAGAGTGCATGAAAGAGATGTGTATACTAACAAATATGATACCAAAAAATTGTTAATAAAAAAGACAAATATAGAGATACGTGTGTGTGCATGCCTTTATATATGTTTTTATATTGCCAATACTTAAAAATTAGTGTTCTTTGGTTTATATCCAATAACTTGGTGGTTCAACAAATAACCAGCATGGTTGCAGTCCCATGATTAAAACAAGTATAAAAGTAAAAATAATGATAGAAACATGTTGTTTATTTGACGTTTGCCAAATGGAGTTTAATAGGAACCATTAATAGAGCTCAGAGAGAAGAAAGTGGGGAGATATGCATGTATAGCTAAAAGTTAGTATTAATTATTAGCTTAGTACTTATCTGAATTCCCTCAGCCCTCAATGAGAGATGGGTGAGAGAGAGAGAGAGATGAAAAGAATTTTATACATTAACACTTATCTTATCTGAACCCTAACAGTTGAGAGTGATGAAATTTAGTGATATGTGCATCAAAGATAGAGGTTTGTAGGCAGACACTAATGAATAAGATTCTAATAAATATACTAAACCTAATTTGAGCAGATATTTTGAATACAGTTTGCTGTTTAAGGTGACTTACATTAGAGTAAAACTATTCTGTGATGTGACAAAAATAGTAGTGTCAAACAAAATTTCTTAATTTCTGCCAGAATTTTTCCTGGTCTTAGCCTACATAGGTTCATAAAATAATTAAATAGGCGTAGGAGTGGCTGTGTGGCAAATAGCTTGTTTGCCAACCACATGGTTCCGGGTTCAGTCCCACTGCGTGGCACCTTGGGCAAGTGTCTTCTACTATAGCCTCGGGATGACCAAAGCCTTGTGAGTGGATTTGGTAGACGGAAACTGAAAGAAGCCCGTCGTATATATGTATATATATATATATATATATATATATATATATATATATATATATATATATATGCGTGTGTGTGTCTGTGTTTGTCCCCCTAGCATTGCTTGACAACCGATGCTGGTGTGTTTATGTCCCCGTTACTTAGCGGTTCGGCAAAAGAGACCGATAGAATAAGTACTGGGCTTACAAAAGAATATGTCCCGGGGTCGAGTTGCTCGATTAAAAAAGGTGATGCTCCAGCATGGCCGCAGTCAAATGACTGAAACAAGTAAAAGAGTAAATCATAAATAGAATAAAGATCATTTTAATTTTGATTCGAGGAATCTGTATTTATAGAATAACATACTTCTTTGTTTCTTTTGACAAATAATAACTAGTTTTATGATAAATATTTCAAAATTCTTTATGATTATACAATATACACTATTTGTTTGCAAATTTTAGCAGGTCATAAACATGACATTATGTAATAATGATATACCCAAAGTGTTAACTTTCTTACTTCTCTTTCTGTATGGCAGCAACATCAATGTGACAGATTCCAGTTTGACACAGAAAATGAAAAGCACGCTTAAACCACCAATCATTGCCAATATCTTCAATATGACTGTGTCCTTTGTGTTCAGTATCAGGAAATAGCTACTGGGGAACTGTCATTTGTGACCAAAGGAAAAAAATATTTTCAGTGGTCAAATGTTATTAGGATGGAGGCACAATGGCCCAGTGGTTAGGGCAGCAGACTCACAGTTGGAGGATCGCGGTTTTGATTCCCAGACCGGGTGTTGTGTGTGTTTATTGAGCGAAAACACCTAAAGCTAAAGTTATTAGGATAGCTGAGTTCATCCAGCAGGTCCAGAACATTAACAATGCCAGTCTTAGGGAAGTGCTGCACGAAGACATCAGATTCAGTCTTTACATGATGAAGACTAACAAAACCCAGGAGGGTTGTGGTGGGTTGCATGTGTAGGGTCCACCTAGCATACAGTCACTTTAGTGGCTGCATCTTATTTTAGTTATTTTAGTGGCAGCATATTTAGGGGTCAACATTGGGGCTGAGGGTGGTTTGTTGAACGATTTGTTTCTCTGGTATATCTAGCTAAATGGATCTGCCATTTTTGCGAGGGGAATATGTTGTTTTTCTGTTTGATGTCTTTGTTTTTCCTTGCGTTTATACCCCTTAAACAAGTCTGACTCAGACAAAACACTGCTCATCTAGTATGAGATATAGAATAGGTGATATAATGAGTTATATTTATACTCATTATGTTATTTAGGCATTCTTGTCTGAGCATGTGGTTAGCTTCAAGTTCACACTATTGAAAAGGCCAAAATGCATCTGACATTCTGACCAGAATGCCAGATGCATTTGTTCCAGTAGTGGCTGGCAAGAATGCTCTCTAAGTAACAGGACAGCTTTCTGTCACTTATTTTATTTATTTAATTTACTATTGTAGCTTTAGGTTTTAAATACATTTATCTCATTTTATACCCTTACAAACTAGCAATTCCATACACAATATATGCATTAATTTCTATCCTCCCAACACCAATCAATGTCCAGTCTACTCAATTCCAACTGCTGCATTTCATTTCGCTGGTTACCCACTACCAAAATCCATTTACTACTCAAGATATACTATGTTGCTTCAGCTGTACTTTCTGGCAAATACTGAAGTTTCTCTCTAAATTACATTATGATATAAGAAATATTAAATTATTTATGTTCACATGAATGTTATATATTTTTTCCATAACAGTATTTTCTATTTGATATTTTATGACTAACATTGATTAATACACTCCATATGCAGCTTAGAGATTAATGGCCAGTATAGTTCATAGGGGTTACTGAAAACCATACTGGCCTGAGAACATAATAAATGATGAAGATAAAAGACTAAAAAAAACTAACCAGGTTGTAAAAAAACAAAGTGTTTTAACTATTTTTTATAATCCTTTATTTTGCTATTTTTATTTTATTTTATTTCTCTTGACACATTTCATCTACTCTTTGGTAAAAGTCATCTTCAATTCCTACTTTAGGTTTTTTTTTATTTATTTAACTGTAACTATCACTTAACCATGATTAGTTTTTCTTTTCTGTTAATACTATGAACAACTCGAAGACAACCATGGCTCTGTTACTGATATTGTTGCTGATAGTATTATTGCAATATTACTTATATGTTTGTGTTTGCATCTCCTGGAATCTGATAATGTAATTGGTGTGAAGTAATGTACATTGTATACCCAGAGTATTCAGTAAAATCCAACAGCAATTAATCATATTCCACCCAGTGAAGTGCCCACACACAGATGATGCTGAAAAATATTCAACTATGTTGTAATTATAAAGAATGACCTTTACATTCCTGGCTTTATCTATCTTTATACTATACTGCTCTATAACTTAGAATGTGCTTGGATTTATGATTTACCAACAAAACTAATCGCATTCCTTGAAGAAAATGACTTGCTGAGTGATACCCAGCATGGCTTTTGACCAGGTAGGAGCTGCCTGACCTAGCTTTTACAGCACTATGGCTGGGTGTTGAGGCAGTTACTCAACAACTCAAATGTGGATGTAATATACCTTTATTTTGCAAAAACTTTTGATAAAGTGGATCATTGTATGATATGCCATAAACTGTGTGATCTTGATATAGCTGGAAAACTAGGGAAGTGGTTACATGACTTTCTGAAAGATAGAAGTTAAGCAGTAGTGGCCAATGGAGCCACCTCAATGAAAACACAAATAGTGAGTGGTGTTCCACAAGGCACTGTCTTGGGACTACCGCTTTTCATTGTGGCCCTCTCAGATATGCCCTCAACTGCCTGGATAACCACTCTTGCTAGCTACGCAGACGATACAAGAGTCTCGCAGAAAATACAGAACCACAGTGATGTTGCACACCTGCAGCAGGAGTTGGACTCAATTTACAGATGGGCCGAGGATAATAATATGCTGTTTAATGCTGAAAAATTCCAAGCCCTGTGTGTCCAAAACTGAATATAAAACTTACAGGGTACACTGGTCTACAGTGGATTACAATCCCAGAGCCTAAATCAGTAAAGGACCTGAGATTTGACATGAGTGATGATACCTCTTTCCAAGTGTACATTACCAGGATGGTGACAAAGTGCAGATGATTGGCTGGATGAATTCTGAGAATGTTCGGAACCAAAGAAAAGGAAACCATGATGGTCCTCTGGAGAACATTCATCCCCAGCCACCTGGATTACTGCTTCCAGCTATGGTCACCCAACAGTGTAAAATTAACAGCGGACCTTGAAGCAATCCAGCAAAGCTTCACAAAGAGGATCATCTCATTGCAACAGCTCAGCTACTGGAACAGCCTGGGTTTCAGAGGCCCACAGCTTCTTAATATTCTTCCAAAGAGCCTGAGGGACCTACACAAAGTGGATGTAGGTATTTTCAAATCAAAACTGGACCTCTTCTTGTCAAGAGTCTTAGACAAACCTACCTCATGGCAAGAGGTGCAAATGAGGGTAGCAACATCAAACTCTATTCTTCACCAAGTGCCACATATTAGAGGAGGCTCTCAGTAATGACAGTGTAGCAAAATGGTGGTGCCCCAGCATGGCCACAGCTCGGATATAAAACTTCAAACAGATATATATATATATATATATATATGGAGAGAGAGAGAGAATATTTGATTCCAAACTAGGGTGAAATTACATATGAATTATATGTGTATATACTGCAGACACTCACACATGCATGCATATATTGTATAATTTGGGTAAAAACCTTGTAGCATGCATTTAGAGCCCTTATGTTGTTATTTGGCTTTCACATGTTATCTTACAGTAGGCTATATTTCTGGGCTGGATACATATATGACACTCCTCTTTGCATAAGAATAATACAAAAATAATATAACATGAGGATGGAGGATGTACCACTTTAATAGTAGGTAACAATATTTGTTTCTGCACCGTACAGCAGCTTTAAGTTGCTAAGTTTATATTCATGTACCATTATAAAAGGTCATCCTTTATAATTACTACATAGTTGAACATTTTTCGGAATTAATCTCATAAACGATTTTTTCCTTGATTTCAGCACATCGTATTTCTGTAGTGGGTATAATAATATGTGGAAAGTGACGATTTAAAAGTCTGTTATCAGACAACGACCACACTGCTAGAAATAGCAGCCACGTCATGCACACAAATTGCTGAAGTACAGCCAACAGCGGGAGAAAACAACAACAACAACAACAACCAGGAGTGGGTCACCGTGGAACCTTCAAAAAGAAGACAGAAACAAAAAAACCCACCCTCTTCAGATACACAGGACTATGCTCCGAGAGAGACAAGCACACCCACACCCACAAATACAGCCGCAAACACACACGTAGCCAAATAAAACACACACACTGGAAAAAGCACACACAAACACACAGACACATACCACAAGCACACACTCACCTACAAGCACACACACCCCTCCACAATCGCCTAATATAAAAAAGTGAAACACCTTCATGGTGATAAACAAAAATAATAAACACTTAAGAGACCAAATTGGTTTAATGAAATCGACAAAAAAATATATCGCAACAGATTTAAATAGTATAATTCTTGAAAATGTTGAGTTTTATACCATAGACAACACTGACTATTTCGAACTAAAAAAATCTTTTGTGGAGGATGTCGGCCCATTACAGATGAACTTTTTGAGACATCTGTACCGGCAATTCGCAAAAAAAATGACCTCGCAAACCACAACACTTACAGACAGAAAAGAGGAGGGTGAAACTACACCCTCTCTCCCGTTCAAACAGTAAGTTTTAAACATTCGACTAATTTTTCACGTTCTCGTTTAAACTCGGTTGTTTAAATATTCGCAGCCTGGGGTCAGATTGGAAGCAAGGCTACCTCCTTAACAACCTTGGGTCACATCGTTTGAACGGCTACAAGAAATATGTTTCTCCCTGTCAACTGGGAGGGGGCGGAGGAGTGCTGGCCAGAAAAAACCTGGATTTAGAGATTAGAACTGTCTTTAGAGAACCGAAAGGCAGGCTGGTCATTTTGGATGTAACGCACTGCAGTGGTAAAAGTGTTCAGGTTGGTTGTTGTTTATGCTCCCTGCGAAGGAAAAGCCGGGTAGAAAGATTACTTCAAAAGCCTAGAGAATTTTCTCAGCATGTTGAACCTATGTGGTTCCACATAAAAATGCCTGTGCAATGCCATGTAAAAGAACTCATGTGGCACCATGTAAAAGCATCCCTGCAGTGCCACGTAAGAGCCCCCAGCACACTCTGTAAAGTGATCTGCATTAGGAAGGGAATCCAGCCATAGAAACTATGCTAAATCAGACTGGAGTCTGGTGCAGCCTTCCAGCTCTGATCAAATCATCCAACCCATGCCAGCATGGACAATGGACGTTAAATGATGATGGTGATGATGATAAGGATAATGATGATCATGATCATGATAGTTCCCTGAGATATGGAATTAGGGTTAGGGTTAGGGTTATTTCCAAGGTTCCCTAAGAGAAATGTTTGTCTAATCAATTGCAGTTATTCTTCATTATAGAAGAGTATAAGTTCGTAGATAAAAGCAGTGCTTCTCAAAGTGGTGGTTTGCAAAATGGTGCCAGTCCACAAGCCATCAGCTGCCGGTGTGCAGCGAGTTTCCAGAAAAGAAAGAAACATAAAATGCTTATGTAATATTGTATTATTTGTTTACAAAATAAATATAAAATTGTTGACTTTTATTATATTCATTATATATATATTGTTTCTGGTATAAATTAATATTACTAGGAAATATTACTGGTCCCTGGCACATTGGAAAAAAACTGCCAGTACACCACATCAGATAATTTGAGAAGCACTGATCTAAAGTATTCATATAAATTGAAGTTATTCAAAGTTATTGAGGAAGAGAAAGATCTAGGTGCAATCCTCAATAAGGATTTAAAGATCCGCCAAACATTACAGTGATTGTCAAGAAAGCTTACAATAATACAATGACTCTTAATGATTGACAAAATACTTTTTCTCATATTCACTAAGACCATGATTCAATATGTTATCTTCACCAGGGGAACACTATTAAGCAAATTCTCAAATTCTATCATCCCAAACTTAAGGCACTTGATTTAGGCTTTACTGTTTCTAAGACCTTTAAAGCGGGGTGTGATAAATATAAATGAACTAGTAGTAAATTGTCACCAACAAACACTGTTATACTTGTGGAACAGGATTCATATATATTAGATTAATCATCAAAGAAGATTGTTACTGAATGAACTCATTACAAATCAGAAATATTTGAAATATTTATCTTTTCTATTATCAATTTCAGGCTGATGAAATGAAATTAGAAACTAAGGAAAAGAATGATGATCCAGTACCAAAATGGAAAAAAGCAAGCTTAGCTGTTAAATCTATCATTGTGTAATTTGTTGAGCATTGTATATTATTATTGTTGTTGTTGCTGTTGTAGTAGGCCAATGAGCTGGAAGAATCACTGGAATGTCAGAAAAAATGCATTCCAAGATCTCTTTTGGTACTTTACATTATGAATTCATATCCTACCTTTCAGAACTGATAAAATAAAGTACTAGAGTTAACATAATTGATTCAAAACTGTTGGACTTCTACCTAAATTATAAATAAGTATTATTGCTATCATCAACATTATTTGCATTTTCTTAATATGGAATTTTCCTCTTCTGTTGCAGTTTTTTATGTTTATATTCATATTCTCTTATTGTACCAGTTATTTGAGTTTTATAATCATCTTTGGAATTGTCAATGTTGTTGAATAAATACATATATTGAAAGTTTTTGTTGAGTTTAATAGCTATCTCTTACTCTTGCTAAAGGTCAACTTACTTATTCTTTGAATATGTTGATGTCATCTCTATTTCTGGTTTCTAGTAAAAATTTAATCTTACAACAGAAGTGCATTTCTTTCTACTTATATAGTAGCAATAATAAGGATTTCAAATTTTGACACAAGACCAACAATTTCAGAGGCGGAGATAAGTCAATTACATCGACCCCAGTACTCAACCGGTACTTAATTTATCAACTCTGAAAGGATGAAAGGCAAAGTCGACCTGGGTGGAATTTGAACCCAGAACATAGCGACAGGTAAAATACTGCTAAGCATTTCACCCAGCATACTAACAATTCTTCCAGCTTGCCACCTTAGAAGTAGTAATAATAACGATAATCAATTTTATTGGCATGTGATCAATATTACTGCTATATTACTGATGAGATTTGAACTCAGAGCATAAAAATACATAACAGTACCACAAGACATTTTGACTGGTACTTCACCAATCCTCCATCTACTGCCCTAAATTCCACCATTCATCACTCATTCAATGATAATAAATTGCAATATTCTTAGTGTGTCTGCACTGGATTGCTTTGACACTTGTGGCAGCCATATTGAGAGTGATAGTCTAGACATCTGAGAAAAAAATGTTCTCTAAAGGATCCACATGTGCATATTCCTGAGATGGGGACCTTGTACATGTGATTGGATGTACAATCACATGTCCAATGTAATTTTGACCCTATGGACCCAATTGGCCGAAGATCTAGTTTTACTAGATTTCTTGACAATAGCCTGTTCCAGGCACCCTGTGATCATTGATGGATGCTCCCCCCCCCCCAAGTGTCACCTGTGCCTGGAATCAGGGCACATGAAGAAGAACTATTGCTGGGAC
The DNA here is from genome assembly GCF_006345805.1 of Octopus sinensis. Taxonomy (NCBI): domain Eukaryota; kingdom Metazoa; phylum Mollusca; class Cephalopoda; order Octopoda; family Octopodidae; genus Octopus; species Octopus sinensis. Next base: position 64,812,858 of record NC_043001.1, read on the forward strand.
CAGGCAAAGGTCCTGGACCAGTTGATTGATAACTGTTAACCCCCTGTTCCTCCAACAACGCCTCCTGCTCCTTCATTGGAGGGAGAGAGGGAGAAAGTCGAGAAGGAGGTAACCTCCTTGAGAAAAGGTACTAAGGGAAAGAAGGTAGGAAACAATGGTTGCCTACTGATGGACTCTGAGGTGGCAGGAGGGGAGGAGGGACCTCCGGACATGTTGAAGGAACTCCACCCTCCCGTTGCAAAGGGGAAAAGAAAGAAGAAAAAGAAAAATGGAGCATTGCCGGCGATGGCATGTCCAAAATCCCTTCAGTGGGATGTGTGCCACTGGAGGGGGAGAAGAAGGAAACCTTATCAGTGGGATGTGTGCCACTGAGCAAGGTAGTTGAGGTCCCTCTCAATGAAAGTGATGGGGAATTTGTATTCCTCTATCACAGGGAGTATGTGGAAAATAATCTTGATAGTCAGGTTCTGATGGACCTGATTTTTATTGACAGTCCAGAGTGGCCTTCACAGGTGGCTGCACTAGTACTGTAAAGAAAAGAATTTTTGCACAGGTCAAGATCCTTCCCAAAGGAGAAATACAGATTACTTTTTTTTGGCTCCGATTGGTGGTTGCAGGAATACCTGCAGGCCACAAAAGAGTTAATTGGGGAGTAATGTATGAGATTTATCACCTACATATGTATGCGTATAAATTTTGTTTCCTTTGGGATGGACTTATAGTCCAACGTTTTGTATTTATTTGTAAGAGGTTTAATACCTCTATATATGTTGTTTTTAACGAACAATGTTTTAGAGAAGCAGAGGGTCGGCGGGCGCTTTCTGTCTTCTCCCATCTTTATCATCTTGTATTATTATCATCCAGCCCGCAAAGCTACATATCTGTGTACTGCCTTTATGGCAAATGATATAAAATAAAGTAGCTTGCTTACCAACATAGTTCTGGGTTCAGTCCCACTGCATGGCACCTTGGGCAAGTGTCTCCTACAATAGCCTTGAGCCGAACAAAGCCTTGTGAGTGGATTTGGTTGACTGAAACTGAAAGAAGCCTGTCATATATATATATATGTATGTGTGTATTTGTATGTTTTTGTGTGTCTGTGTTCATCCCCCCAGCATCATTTGACAACCGACGTTGGTGTGTTTACCTCCCCGTAACTTTGTGGTTCAGCAAAAGACACTGAGAGAATAAGTACTATGCTTACAAAGAATAGGTCCTGGAGTCAATTTGCTCAACTAAAGGTGGTGCTCCAGCATGGCTGCAGTCAAATGACTGATACAAGTAAAAGAATAAAAGAATATGCTCCACAATCCAGGCTGGCAGGTGGACAAAAGAACCAATTTGACAATATGGGGGTCCATTTGCTAATGACATGATGCTCATCAAGTGGACTACAAGGCCTGCTCAACAAGTGCTCAGAGTTCTGCCAGGAGATAGTACTTGCAATTAATGTCTCGAAATGCACCTGGTTCTCATACATATGAGCCACAATCAACCCATGTTTGACTTGAGTGTGTGTCACAGTGCATAAGTAATACCGTTTTACAGCCTAATGCAGTCTATGCCTGACTGGGGAGCACTCAAGAGATTTGACACAGTCATTTGCATGGAGACCTGTAGGATGCTGAATCTTCAGGAGCTGGTGTCAATGCATTTCCTGTACTGTAGCAGGACAATACCCCAAAATGAGATTCAGACAAATATTTTTACTTCAGTGGTGTTTGGTAAATATAATATTCACAGCTATAAGCAAGTGTATTCTAACACATCACTTTTCAATCAAACAACAATGAATTAAAAATTGAAACACTACTCTTGAATTGTAATAAAATTAGCCAAAACAAAAACTGAATTTTTTTATTTAAAAATTTTAGAATGATTCATTGAATACTTTCATGAATGTTAGAAACTTTTTCTTCACTTGTTTTGAGATAAATATTTTTACTCCAGTGAAATATTTTTACTTCAGTTAAATGTTTTGAATTTGGCATTTCATTCCAAAACATTCAAAGAATTTGCCAAATATTTTCAACTTTTTGCATGCTTTCTGTCCACATCTTACTGTAACAGGCATAACGCTGAGTCCTTCTTCACAGTCAAATGGCTGGACAAATGGCCACAATGTTTTTTTGGATTACAAAGGAAGTAATCAGGAAGGTTTTTAGTGGAAAAAATGTGAAAAAGTATGATTATTTAGTGGATATTGAGTTTTTTGTAGTGTTAGTGTGCACATACGACAGAGTCTAAGCACCCTAAGAGAAATGTTGGACATAAGAAGCATCAGATGTGGCATGCAAAAGAGATGTCTGCACTGGTATGGTCATGTACTACAGATGGATGAGGAGAGCTGTGTGAAGAAGTGCCACTCCCAAACAGTGGAAGGAGCCCATGGTAGAGGGAGACCCAGGAAGACATGGGATGAGGTGGTGAATGAAGCATGACCTTCAAATGTTGGGCCTCACAGTGGCAATGACAAAAGACCAAGACCTCTGGAGATATGCTGTGACTGAGAAGACCCAGCAAATAAAGTGAGATCGCAACTGTAGCCTACACCAGTGTCGCATAACCAGCCCACTCAAAAAGTACCTTTGGATCGAAGGGTGACATACCATGCTTGAGGAGACCTATTGAGTCAAGTAATTTTTTTTGATCTTCTAAAAATTCTGGCAACAAAGATAAACTCTGGATTCCACCCCCGCTGTATTGTTTGTGACTTTAGAAAGTTTAGATTTGTGATACTCTCGCTCTGTTTCCCATTGTAGATGGACAGATTTGGGCGTCTGTCCATCTGTCTGTCTTTTTGTCTGTTCCCTCTTCAAGGCCAGATGGCTGGACCAATGGTTACGATATTTTTCAGGATTACATCAACATCAATATCAAATCAAACCACAATCAAATGAAAATTGTACCGCCTGTCTGGCTCCCTGTGCCAGTGTCACATAAAAAGCACCATCCAAATGTGGTCAATGCCAGCCTCCTAACCCTGACTGGCTCCTGTGCTGGTGGCATGTAAAAAGCACCATCTGAACATGGCTGATGCCAGCACCACCTTGACTGGCTCCCATGCCAGTGGTATATAAAAGCACCATCCAAACACGGTTGATGCCAGCCCCCTCTGGCTCCCATGCCAGTGGCACATAAAAAGCACCCGCTACACTCTCAGAGGGTTGGTGTTAGGAAGGGCATCCAGCTGTAGAAACACTGCCAGATCAGAGTGGAGCCTCATGCAGCCTCCTGGCTTCTCAGATCCCAGTCAAACTGTCCAACCCACGCCAGCATGGAAAATGGATGTTAAACAATGATGTTGATGATGAAATTTCATCAGCATCATCAACATCATCATCTTCTAAAAATTCTGGCAACAAAGATAAACTCTGGATTCCACCCCTGCTGTATTGTTTGTGACTTTAGAAAGTTTAGATTTGTGATACTCTTGCTCTGTTTCCCATCGTAGATGGACAGATTTGGGCGTCTGTCCATCTGTCTGTCTTTTTGTCTGTTCCCTCTTCAAGGCCAGATGGCTGGACCAATGGTTACGATATTTTTTAGGATTACAAAGACAGCCATCAGGAAGGTTTTTAGCATTAAAATATCAGAAAGGATGATTATTTCATGGATATCAATTTTTGAACTGATAAACCACCTACACATTTTTATTAAGAATTCACCAACCACAAGTAACTCTGGATTTTCATCATATCTCAGTGAGATATTTGGTAAATGTAATAATCACAGCTATTAGTAAATGTATTTTAAAATATTATATCTCAATCTGACAAGTGTGATTGAGAAAGCTTAACAGCTAATGTTGAATATTAGCCTGAGAAAACAATTTTCCATTTTGCAATTCTCGAATGATTTCACACTGCTTTGCAACATTTTTGATGTACATGATTTCTGAGAAAGGTGGAAGCCCATTGTAGATACAAAGGGAGTTGCGAGGACAGTAAATAGTGTGACTATTCAGTGGTTATTGAAGTGTGTCAGTCTCAAGCAGGATTCAAAATGGCTAATCGAAGCAACTGTTGTTTATGTCTCAGTTTTGTCAATCAAAATAACCCATAGTACCAGAACATCTAGATATTATTCATATAGAACAGTAAGAGGTAAGTCTTAGTTTAATTTTTTGCAATCCTAAAGATTCCGCTCATGCATTTACAGCAAATAAGGCACAAGGCCAGATTTTTAGATCGTGTAGGTGTATTTTTACCCACTCTAATGTTTACACATGTCCAGTTATACGTCACGAGTAGAGCAACAGACTCCAGTAATTGGAAAATTAGTGTCGACCAAGCAGAAAATATAGTCTACAAAGAAGTTTTGTAATCATAATGATATTATCAAAATTTCATAATTTAAATTAGAAAATTTGTGAGCTTTGAATGTATAAGAATAAAAAACAAATGTAAAATAGTGTAAACAACTAAAAGAAAAGTATATCTAAATAGCATTTTTTCTTAATGTTTTTTATGTCAAAGGAAGTTCTGGCTTTTGTTAGGAATGGTTCACATAACCTTTCATGATACAGGAGCTGGGAGCCTATTCAGTTTGTGAGTGAATCATCATCATATGTCACTTAGTTGCAAACACATGTCACATAGCTGCAATAGAATCACCAACAATAATGTGATTTCTCTAAGACATCATCCAGTAACCCTATCAAGTCCACTTACACATTTCTCAATACATACTGCTGTTATGACTTCCCTCCCTCATTGTATGCTTCCATCGTAGATTTGTTAGTATTGTTAATTCAGTGAAATGTTTCATAAATATAGTATACACAGCTATAAGTAAATGTATTACTTAGTAATCTGACAAGCGTAAGTGAGAAAAATTTAAAGTCAATAGCAATTTTTGAATGATTTCACAGTGATATACAACATTTTCTATATTCATGTTCTCTACGAAAGGTTGAAGCTTTAGTGAAATGTTTGGAAAGTATAACCTTCATGGCTATTAGTAAATGAATTTTAATGCATTACTTCACAATCTGAGAAATGTGAGAAAAATTGAGTCACAAAACAACAAATTTTCATTTCATCATTTTTGAATGAATTCACCCTGATTTGCAACATTTGTGATGTACATGCTTTCTGTGAAAGAGAAATGTTTGGTAAATACAATCTTCACAGCTATTAGTAAATATGTATTAACCTATTTATTCTCACTTTGACAAGCATAGGTGAGAAACATTCAAAGTCACAAATATGCAATATTTTTAGCCTGAGAAAACAATTTTTCATTTTGCCATTTTCAAATGATTTTATGCTGCTTTGCAACATTTTTGCTGTATATGTTTTCTGTAAAAGGTTGAAGCTTCAGGGAAATGTTTGATACATATAATCTTCACAGCTATTTCTAAATGAATATAAACTCATTACATCTCAATCTGTTAGTGAGAAAAATTGAAAGTATATGCTGAGAAACCAACAATTTTCCATTTCAAAATTTTCAAGTGATTTGACGCTGATTTACAAATTTTTGTTTTATATGATTTCTGAGAAAGGTGGAAGCTTCAGTGAAATATTTGGTAAACAAGATCTTCACAGCTATTAGTAAACATATATCAATTAAGCCAATACTTCTCAATCTGAAGGGTATATATGAGGAAAATGGAAAGATAAAAATTTTGAATATTAGCCTGAGAAACCAGCGATTTTACTTTTCAAGATTTTCAAATGATTTTGCACTGATTTCTAACATTTTCGATATTAATGTTTTCTGAGAAAGGTTGAAGCTTCAGTGAGATATTTGGTAAATGTAATAATCACAGCTATTAGTAAATGTATTTTAAAATATTATATCTCAATCTGACAAGTGTGATTGAGAAAGCTTAACAGCTAATGTTGAATATTAGCCTGAGAAAACAATTTTCCATTTTGCAATTCTCGAATGATTTCACACTACTTTGCAACATTTTTGATGTACATGATTTCTGAGAAAGGTGGAAGCTTTAATAGAATGTTTGGTAAATGTAATCTTTTCATCTATTAGTAAATATATGTTAATTTACGCAATACTTCCTAATCTGATGGGTGTGAATGGAAAAATGGGAAGACTTTTCATTTACAAATTTTTTTTATGATTTCAGGCTGATTTACAGCATTTTTAATAATCCTCACAGGTATTAGTAGATGTATATTCACCCATTACTTCTCCATCTGAAGAGTATGAGAAAGACTGAAAGTCACCAATTTCGAAAATGAAACTCAGAAACATTAATTAGACTTGGAAACACAAACCCTCACATGAATCATAACCCAACCCTAATCCTAACACTAAACCTAACCCTAATCCTCGTCCCAAACCTGAACCTAAGCAGACTCCTAACAATAATTCTAACTCTAACTCTGCCTTAACCCTTACAACACCCTAACCTTAAACCTGACCTTTACCCTAAACCAAAATCTAAAGCAAAACCTAAACATAAACCTAACCTTAAAGTTAAAATTAAACCTAACCATAACAAAAAACCTAAAACTAAACTTAACCCTACACTTCATCCTACACTGCCGATAGTTGTTGTTGACAAACAACGGCAGTAATTTTATTCAGCTGAATACACGTCATTGATTGGTTGAAATTACCAAAATATGACAACTTTAACATGAAATAACTTCGTAAATATCAGCTTTTCTCAAAAACGCTAAGAGTTAAAGATGTTTTATATGACACATTCTACCAGTGTCTGAAGTTTGAAAGTGTTTAGTTGCAAAAAATTATTTTTTAAATCTGTCGGTCAAAAGGTAAAGATCCACAAAACCAACAGTTGCTGGAAGGAAATTCCTTCGCATATTTTCGTATATACGAAGAAATCTTCAAAGAAGAAAAAAAAAAAACTTGATCTTAGAAAAAAGTACTTTTTCGGAAACTTGTTCCCTGCTGAATATGAAAGATATAGTAATTATATTCATGCATGCATGCATATATACATACATACATGCATACATGCATGCATAAATGCATACATACATACATACATACATACATACATACATACATACATACATACATACATACATACATACATACATACATACATTCAAAGCAGGGATGGTAAAGAACTTCTTTGTGATTCACAAGAAATTCTGCGAAGGTGGCAAGAACACTTTGATGAATTTTTGAATCAGCAGTCTGTAGTTAGTGAGGATGTTCTCAATCTCATCCCTGGATTACCTGTGAAGGCAGCACTCGCAGAACCACCAGAGTTGGATGAAGTTGCAGTGGCTGTCTCAAGGATGAATAATGGGAAGTCTCCGGGTATGGGTGGCATACATGCGGAGTTGTTACAGCATGGTGGTAACTTCTGTAGCAACTTCACTCTTTGTTTGGTAAGATATGGGCTAGTGAATCTGTACCTGAGGATTGGAGAGATACAGTAATGGTGGTCTTGCATAAGGGAAAGGGCAACAGGAATGATTGTGGTAATTATAGGGGAATATCATTGCTTTCGTAGGAAAGGTTTTATGCAGGGTACTTCTGGATCATCTGCTGAAATATGTTGCAGATTGTGTTCTTCCAGAAAGTCAATCTAGCTTTCATGTGGGACGTGGCACTGCTGATATGATCTTTTCAGCTAGACAGCTTCAGGAGAAGTGTGTGGTACAGGGTCTGGATTTGTATCAGGTTTTTGTCGATCTGACAAAAGCCTTTGATACCGTCAATAGAAAAGCATTGTGGAAAGTCCTCCAGCAACTTGGGTGTCCTGAAAAGTTCCTTGTTTTGGTTAGGTCTTTTCATGAAGACATGAAGGGTAGGGTTAATGTTAGAGGGAAAATGTTGGAGCCTATTTCAATACAAAATGGAGTGAAACAGGGGGATATACTGGCACCAACCCTATTTGCCATATATTTTGCAATAGTTTTCTGTATTGCATTCAGAAACTGTAGATATGGTGTTCACATCCATTATCAAATCTCTGGCAGCATATTTAATATCAGGCGCTTTGCTGCAAAAACAAAGGTATTTACCTCTATCATAAGAGACCTTTTGTATGCAGATGATTGTGATCTAGTAGCACACACAGAGATTGATATGCAACACATTTTGAATGCATTCTCTGATGCTTGCACTGCCTTAGGATTGATAGTCAATCTCAAGAAAACTGTTGTCATGTACCAACCTGCCCCTGGCAAGCAGTATAGTGTACCAAATATCTATGTGTATGGTAAACGACTTGATGTAGTTGCTCAGTTTGTCTACCTGGGAAGCACTGTTAATAGATATAGCAATTTGGATGATGAAATTCCATATAGAATTAGGAAAGCAAGTGTTGCTTTCGGAAGGCTAGAAAGGTGCCTCTGGAGTCGGTGAGACATATGCAGAAAGACAAAGATAAAGGTGTACAAGGTGCTCCCTTCTCTTCTCTATGCCTGCAAAATGTAGGTCACATATCGATACCACCTTAAAGAACTGGAACGTTTCCATCAGATGTGTCTCAGACGAATCTATGGCATTAAGTGGGAGGACCGCATCAGTGATCTTGAAATATTGGAAGGCTCTCAGTGTGAAAGTATAGATACTCTTGTGTTAAAGCAAAGGCTCAGATGGAGTGGTCATCTGGTCAAGATGAATGATTCAAGGATGCCAAAACAACTCTTTTATGGAGAGTTAGCTAAATGAGAACGACCGCCACATAAACAAAAAAAGAGGTATAAGGACTTGCTGAAGGCTCCTCTTAAGAGATGCTTGCATTTATCCTGACACATGGGAGGGCATAGCTATTGATCGTAGCAGATGGAGAAGGATTATGCACGAGGGGACAGCTACTTTTGAGAAATCTCGAGTTGCACATGAGAAAGTAAGTAGGGATGTCAGGAAGGGCATCACTGGTACACTTCCAGATGGGAAGGGTCTTCCTATGATGCTGTCATGCAGTGTCTGTGCAAGACCCTGTCTCAGTAAAGCTGAACTCAAGAGTCATCTTCGTAGTCATAAAGCGAGACAGATAAGTGACAACCTGGCCACTGGTGGTGGTGTTACACACCATACTAATCATATCTGTCAGGCATGTGGAAGAGAGTGGAATTCGGCAGGTGGACTTAAACAACATGCAAAGGTACATAAAGCCCAGTTACAATTACAGACGGCTATTACCAGTAAAGGTTTCAGCTGCCAATTCTGTACATGACGTTGTAGATCTTAGCACCAGTAACAGTTAAGCTTCATGCAATGGCCATTCTCGATAACGAGGGGGCATGCATGTATGTATGTATGTATGTATGTATGTATGTATGTATGTATGTATGTATGTATGTATGTATGTAGGTATGTATGTAGGTATGTGGGTATATGGGTATGTAGGTATGTGGGTATATGGGTATGTATGTATGTATTAATGTATGTAGGTATGTGGGTATGTATGTATGTATGTAGGTAGGTAGGTAGATAAGTTTCTTTATTGGCCACACAGGGCTGCACACAGATGGGACAAGTTACAAGGTAGAGCTTTTCTTTTGGGGGATGAAAAAAACAAAAAACAAAAGAAACAAAAAAAAGGTGGGGTGGCGTAGGTTTTCGATCAAGAGGGATTGTAAAAGGGAAGAAAAGAACAAAAAAAAAAAAATAAATAAAATAAAAAAGAAAAAAAAAAGGAAAAGGAACAAAAGAAAAGAACAAAAAAAAGGTGGGGTGGCGTAGGTTTTCGATCAAGAGGGATTGTAAAAGGGAAGAAAAGAACAAAAAAAAAAAAATAAATAAAATAAAAAAGAAAAAAAAAAGGAAAAGGAACAAAAGAAAAGAGAAATGGAAAAAGAAGAAAAAAGGGGAAGAGGAAAAAAAAACCGATCAATAGGGATCGTGTATCAGTGTTATGATATATGGTGTAAAGGGGAAAGCAAGTAAGACCACGGTACCCTTGGTCAATATTGTTATATGTTACCACATTTGTTTGCAAGTGGATAACCCTCTGTTTTCAATTTCTGGGTTCATAGGATTATGCTCAAGGTGGCTTCGTCATTCATACGTGCCATCCTTGCTACATTCACCCATCTTTTTTTAAAACATTCGCTAGACAAAACTTGCCTCTCTACTCTCACTTTCCTTTTGAAGTGGTACTTGAAGAAATTGATGAGAGGTTGACCAGAGAGGAAAGTGTTTGTCTCCAATCCTTTCAGACGCGTCCACCAGATACATTCTTTCGCCATAGCCACAAGGATGATGAAAATAGCTCTTGCTTCCTGTTTGAAGGAAGGAGGCGTGACAATATTGACGATAGACTCAGCTGATAAACCGACTTGTCCCACACATGACAGCAGTTGTTTGACATAAGCTCACAGGTCGGAAATTGTTGGACACTGCATGAGTGCGTGCAGAACAGGCGGGTCAGGTATTCCTCGTCGACGTCTAGGTTTGCCCTGGCTCGTCGTTGTACCTCCCCTCCACTAATCCCCTATAGAATGCTTTGGTTGTGATGGAGTCACTCAAGGGTGACCCAGGACGGCAGAGTTGCTTGAGAGCAACACGACACTCGCGGTGCCATTCGCCCTTCCTCGGCCTCTTTTTAATCCACGATTGCAGTTCGGTCATGGAGACGAGCTGCGGGAAAGCATGCCTCACAAACGGCAACCACACCTGTTCACCGTCGTCTACCAAGAGCCTGAGATGTTGCAGTCTCAGCGCGTGTCTGCGCATCATCAACCACGGCATGCCCATTCCTCCTTTTAATGGGTGTTGACAGCAAATGGATCGCCTGACCATCGGGACGCATCCTTTCCACAAGAGGCGAAAGAGAATGCGTTCTAGTTTGGTGATGGTAGAGTCGGGACAAGGCACGACGGTCAGGCGGTAGTAGATGACGGACGCGATGTACGTGTTCGCCACCTCCAACCGACCTTTTAGGGACAGTTTCCTCTCGGCCCATTGCCGGGTGAGAGTGACCACCCTACTCGTTATCTCGTTCCAATTCTTCTCCACTTGGAGGTCCGGTCTGAACCAGACCCCGAGCAACTCGACTGGGCCGTTGGTCCAGCGTCCCACGACGGAGGCGCTGGTGGACGGCATGGGCTTGCTTCTCCAGGTGCCTAGTCGCAAGCCCACTGACTTTTCCCGGTTGATTTTCGCTCCTGTCACCCCTTTGTAGTTTTTCAGTGTCTCGCCGACCTGCTCGATGTGCTCGTGGCTAGACACTATGACGGTGACATCATCCGCGTATGCAGACACGCTCGTCCCGCATCCCAGTTCTCACGGGATGCCCCTCAAAGTTGCCAGCTTCCGCAATAATGGCTCGAGAGTCAATCTGTATAGAAGCGACGAGAGGGGGCATCCCTGACGGACCGAACGTGCGATGTCGAAAGGTCTCGATAGATGTCCATTCACGCGAATTACCGAACGGATGCTTCTGTACAAAGCAGCTATCCAGCTGCGGAAGACGGGACCGAAGTCAGCCGCTCTGAGTATCGATGGTCCACCCTATTGAAAGCTTTTGATTGATCCAAATTGATCAGCGCCCCACCCATGCCAGGTTCGTTAACTACCCTGTCTATGATATAGCGCATCAGGTGGAGGTTGTCGTGGATGGCCCGGCCCGGCAGGGCGCATGTTTGCGCCTTGTCGACTAGTTTCTCGATGACAAGCGCCAACCTCTTGGCTAGCACCTTGGCCAAAATTTTCAAGTCTGCATTAAGCAGAGTGATGGGCCTAAAGTTATCTATTACATTTCCCTTGATTGTATATAGGTAGGTAGGTAATATGTAGATATGTTTGTGTGTATGTATGTATGTAGGTAAGTAGATAGGTTGGTATGTAGGTATGTAGGTATGTATGTATGTAGGTATGTATGTGGGTATGTGCATATGTATGTGGGTATGTATGTATGCATGTATGTATATATGTATGTATGTAGGAATGTAGGTATTTATATAGGTATGTATGTATATGTTAGTTAGTTAATTTTTTGGCTCAAAAAGCAAAAAGCAAGGCCATGTAGGGGGACATAGAGTTAAGTACAGGGTGGTGTTCATGTAAAGAGTTCAGGCCACTTGAGGTCAAGGGAGACTTTGAACAAAGCGATCGTCAGCATCTTCACCATCTCGTCTGGCAGCTTGTTCCACGGATCCGCAACCCGGACGGAGAAAGCTCCTCTCCTTCGATTGAGATTAAATCGTCGCAGGTAGAGCGTTTCGGAATGACCCCGCAGCCGACGCTCTGGAGCAGGAGTGAAGAACAGCTCTTTCGAGAGGTTACACTTTCCGCTTATGATGTTGTGAGCGAGAATGAGATCACCACGGCGGTGGCGTTTTTCTAGAGAATAAAGGTCGAGCGTCTTCAGCCTTTCCTCATAAGACAAATTCTTGAGACCATGAACCATGCGGATAGCCAGCTTCTGGACTCTTTCGAGATGCTGTATGTCTTTGAGGAGATAAGGAGAAGAGGCTTGAATCCCGTACTCCAATATGGGTCTCACCAGCGTGACATAGAGCGGTAGGAATATGGCTGCTGTGAGCATTCCGAATGACCGTCGAATCAAGAACAGAATTCCACGTGCTTTGTTGGCAGCATGGACGCACTGGGCCGAAGGTGAAAAGGAGGAATCCACCAAGATACCCAGGTCCTTTACCTGATCGGTCCTCTCCAGCAGCAGACGACCCGGCTCGAAATCAAGTTGAGTTGCAGGAGGAGAGCCAACAGGCAGATGACAGCACTTTGACATGTTCAGACACAGGTCCCATTCGTTAGACTACCTCTAAATTTGGTGGAGGCATCGACGAAGATCCTCTATATCACCGCGAGGAACGGCCAGTTTGACATCATCGGCAAATAGAAGGGTGTGTTGCGTGAGGTCATCGGGCAAGTCATTTATCAAGACTAAAAACAATAAGGGCCCAAGCACTGAACCTTGAGGCATGCCACTGCTCGCACTGGAGACGTCGGACCGCGAACCATTTACTTGGACTTGGAAGGAGCGATCGGAGAGGAAGGCACCGACCCATCGTACAATATCCGGATGGAAACTATATGCTTGAAGCTTGACAAGTAATAGTGGTTTACCGTGTCAAAAGCTTTGGCAAAATCCAATAAAACGATGTCAACAGCATCACAATCATCGAGGATGCGCGTCACCAATTCTTCCATTACCAGTAAGTTGGTCAAGCATGATCTCTTCGGCACGAAGCCGTGTTGGGAATCAGAGATAGAGGCTGTGTTTTGGAGGTGGAGCATCATACTTTACTTAAGGATGGTTTCAAACATCTTGCTGATTATTGATGTAAGGGAAACCGGTCGGTAGTTAGGCGGGTCTTCGCGGCTCCCTTTCTTGAAAATTGGGCAGATTATCGCCGTTCTCCAGTCCGCAGGTATACCACCCGTCGCCAATGACATATTCAACAGACGTGTTAAGGGCTCACAGATGACCGGAGCCAATGCTTTGATAACCCATGGGTGTATGCCGTCATCTTGTTTGAAAAAGCCTCGGCAAATAATTGACTCTGTTGATAAGGGTCCTCAATCGATACGCCTGTTGAGTCTACCAACATTGCAATTTAATTGTTCAAGCGGGAATTCCGTTGGACATGGGCGAAGAAGGTTTTTGGATTGCTACTGGCGTTTGCCGCGATTTTGAAGCGTTCTTACTTTTCAATTTTCATGTTTGTAGGGAGGTAGGTAGGTTGGTATGTTGGTATGTATGTGGGTATGTATGTATGTATGTATGTATATGTGTGTGTGTGTATGTATGGATGTATGTAGTTATGTAGGTATGTGGGTATGTATGTATCTATGTATGTAGGTAGGTAGGTAGGTATGTATGTAGGTATGTATTTGGATATGTGGGTATGTAATTATGTATGCAGGTATGTAGGTATGTATGTAGGTATGTGGGTATGTATGTAGGCATGTGGGTATGTATGTATGTAGGTATATAGGTAAGTATGTAGGTATATGGGTATGTATGTATGTAGGTAAGTAGGTAGGTAGGTATGTTTGTAGGTATGTATGAGGGTATGTGGGTATGTATGTATGTATATAGGTATGACGTTATGCATGTACGTATATGGGTATGTATGTATAAAAGTATGTAGGTAGGTAGGTAGGTATGTATGTAGGTAGGTAGGTAGGTAGGTATGTATGTAGGTATGTATATGGGTATGTGGGTATGTCTGTATGTATGTAGGTAGGTAGGTTGGTAGGTAGGTATGTACATAGATAGGTAAGTAGGTAGGTAGGAATGTAGGTATGTAAGTGGGTATGTATGTCTGTATGTAGGTAGGTATGTAGGTATGTATGTGTGTATGTATGTATGTAGATATGTATGTACGTATGTATATATGTATGTATGTAGGTAGGTAGGTATGTATGTAGTTATGTATGTGGGTATGTGGTTATGTATGTAAGTACGTATGTATGTATATATATATGTATGTATGTATGTATGTAGGTATGTATGTAGGTATGTGGGTATGTATGTTTGTATGTATGTATGTATGTATGCATGTATGTATGTAGGTAAGTAGGTAGGTATGTAGGTATGTCTGTATGTATGTACGTATGTATGTAGGTATGTGGGTGTGTATGTATGTATGTATGTAAGTAGGAAGCTAGGTTGGTAGGTATGTATGTGGGTATGTATGTATGTAGGTAGGTAGGTATGTGTGTAGGTATGTTTCTGGGTAGTGGGTATGTATGTATGTATGTCAGCATGTAGGTAGGTAGGTTGGTAGGTAGGTATGTATGTAGTTATGTATGTGGGTATGTAAGTATGTATGTATGTATATATGTATGTATGTAGGTAGGTATATAGGTATGTTGGTATGTATGTATATATGTAGGTAGGTAGGTAGGTATATATGTAGGTATGTGGGTATGTATGTATGTATGTAGGTAGATAGGTAGGTAGGTATGTATGGATGTATGTATGTATGTATGTATGCATGTGGGTATGTATGTATGTATGTAGGTAGGTAGGTAGGTATGTAGGTATGTATGTCCGTATGTGGGTATGTTTGTATGTATGTATGTAGGTAGGTATGTACGTAGGTAGATATGTGGGTATGTGGTTATGTATGTATGTAGGTAGGTAGGTATGTAGGTATGTATGTATGTATGTATGTATCTATGTATGTATGTAGGTATATGGGTATGTATGTATGCATGACGGTAAAAGGTAGGTAGATAGATAGTTAGGTATGTAGGTATCTAGGTATGTATGTAAGTATTTGGGTATGTATGTATGTATGTATGTAGTTAGGTAGGTATGTATGTAGGTATGTTTGTGGGTAGTGGGTATGTATGTATGTATGAGGGTATGTATATATGTATGTATGTATGTATGTAGGTAGGTAGGTATGTATGTATGTATATATGTATGTAGGTAGGTTGGTAAGGATGTAAAAAGGTATGTTTGTGGGTATGTATGTATGTATGTATGAAGGAGGTTAGGTAGGTATGTATGTTGGTATGTATGTGGGTATGTATTAGGTATGTATGTATGTAGGTATGTAAGTATGTATGTATGTATGTATGTAGGTATCTATGTGGGTATGTATGTATGTATCTAGGTATGTGGGTATGTCTGTATGTATGTAAGTAGGTATTATGTATGTAGGTATGTATGTGTGTATGTATATATTTATGTATGTATGTATGGTTGTATGTATGTATGTAGGTATATTGGTATGTATGTATGTTTGTAGGTAGGTAGGATAGTAGGTATGTATGTAAGTAGGTATGTATGTGGGTATGTAGGTACGTATGTATGTATGTAGGTATGTATGTGGGTATGTGTGTATGTAGGTAGGTACATAGGTATGTAGGTATTATGCATGTAGGTATGTATGTGAGTATGTATTTATGTAGGTACATATGTATGTATGTATTTATGTATGTATATTGGTAGGTAAGTAGGTATATATGTATGTAGGTATGTACGTGGGTATGTGTGTATGTATGTATGTAGGTATGTATGTATGTATGTATGTAGGTATGTATATATGTAGGTATGTATGTAGGTATATATGTATGTATATATTTATGTATGTATGTAGGTATGTGGATATATATGTATGTATGTATGTAGGTTGGTGGGTATGTATGCATGTATGTATATATGCATGTAGGTAGGTAGGTAGGTAGGTATGTAAAAAGGTATGTATGTATGTAGGTAGGTTGGTATTATGTATGTAGGTATGTATGTGGGTATGTATGTATGTAGGTAGGTAGGTATGTAGTTACGTATGTGGGTATGCGGGTATGTATGTATTTATGTATCTATGTATGTATGTATGTAGGTATGTATGTATGTACGTATGTATGTATGTATGTAGGTATATTTGTGTGTATGTAGGTAGGTAGGCAGTTAGGTAGGTATGTATGTAGGTATGTATGTGGGTATGTGGGTATCTATGTATGTATGTAGGTACGTATGTAGGTATGTAGGTATGTATGTATGTAGCTAGGTACGTAGGTATGTAGGTATTATGTTTGTAGGTATGTATGTGGGTATGTATGTATGTATTTATGTAGGTATGTATGTATGTATCTCCCTCATGCATCTTCCTCCCTCAACATCTATTCCATCTTTTTTTCATTCATTTAATAAATCTTAAAATTGTACTCGTATTCTACTAGCATGCCATATATGGCACACTCATTATTTCAAAAACAAAACATTTCTCAGTTATATTTTCTGTGTGTCTGTGTAACATATAAAACACAACTATTAAGTTTTGTTCAAATTGGATAAAAAAAAAAGGATTCAGGAGAATATGGGTTAAGAGATAAGGTGATGGTTAGGGTGAGGGTGATATTTAGGTTTAGGGTTAATGTTAGGGTTAAGGTAGGGGTGAGGGTGAGGTTCACATTGAGTGTTAGGTTTAGAGTTAGTGTTAGTTTTTGAGTTAGGGGTAGATTTGGAGCTAGATTTCAAGTGAGGTTTAGGGTTATGGTTAATGTTAGTGTTAGGTCTTCTTTGCGCTTTAGGGATAGGTTTAGGGTTAGCATTAATATTATGGTCAGCGTTACAATATAAGGCTTAAATAAATATCAGAATTTGAAAATATTAGATGCTTTCCTCTTATGAGCTCATTCAACACTCAAATATACAAAATATATGACATAATTCACTGAAGTCAGTCCCTTTTATATGTGGCACTCTTCAAACCAGTTTACACATAGTTAAAACATGATCACTGCAGGAACGAACTATCATTGCAATTACTTACACAAAAGGTACAGTGCAGTGGGCTGCAGTTTGGTGACCCCTGGTATATATGAATTACTTGCTTTAGGCATCCTTAAAAGAAGGGCATGAGGGATAGATATTTTTAACAACTTCAAAGAGCAATGTAGAACTAAATTTTACTAATTTGATAAGTGTGTGCACAGATGGTACTCTAGCTATGATGGCTAAGAATGAAAGATTTATTGCACATCTTGAAAGAGTAACCAAAGAATCAAATGTACTAATTTCTTTTCATTGTATTTTACATCAGTAAGATCGTGCAAAATCTGTCATTTTAAATGACACTTTGCAGAAGTGTAAACTATATTCGAGCAAATGCCCTGAAGCATCATCAATTTTGAAACATGCTAATGATGGATGATGAAGTAATTAATTTGCCTTATCACTCAAAAGTACACTTGTCACAAGTATTGGTCAAAATTTTGTCTTTACAAAAGCGAATAATTGACTTTTTCAAAGGAAACAACAAACATTGTGATTCATCAAATCCAAACTTTTACAGAGATATTGCATTTCCATGTGATTTTATATCAAAACAAAATGAGTTAAACATTTCATTGCCAGGCAGAAAAAAAATCTATATGTGGCAAAAAATTCAGGCATTTAGAAAAAAGTTGTTTTTCAAGTCTCTTTTGGCTAAATCAAAACTTTCAGAGGGACAATTTCCCCAGTTTACGAAGTTAATGAGAGAAAATGAAGATATTTCTGGATCTTTTGAAGAATACAAGTCAGTTTTAGACTCATTAGTAGAAGAATACAACAAAAGATCTGGTGATTTTGAAAAGCATAACATCATTCTGAAACTTGCTTTTCAGCCTCACTTAGTTGATGTACCAAAAGCTCTTGAAGAGTTACAAATGGAGCTTATTAAAATGTCTGAAGATAATATCCTGAAATCTCAGTTTGACAAGAGGGAAAAATCCCATCAAAATTTGGAAAAATGTGGTAGAATATCCTCATCTTCGTGAACATGCAGAGCAACTAATTTCCTACTTTTCTTCAACATACTATTATGAGTCTACATTCTCGTACTTGACGCAAACCGCTGAGAATGCAATTGACAGATGAGCATTTGGAGGACCAACTGAAACTAAGAACCACTATGTTAGAGCCTGATAGCAAAATGCTTTCTCAAAAAAGGCAAATTCAAAGAAATTCTTTGAATTTGCTTGTATAAAAAGTACCTACTTGCCTAAGTTAAATATTTGAAAATGTTATATTCTCAATGTTCATAAGCTGTCTTTTTTATAAGATTATTATTCATTTACAATGTACCAACTTAAATAAAATATTTGAAAATGTCTTGCTTTCGATATTATTCATTTACTTATTATTTGTACTTAAATAAAATATTTGAAGTCATGCTTTCAATTTCTACACACCTGTCTTTCTTTTATTAGATTACTAATAGATTATTTAAGGAATAAAATAACTAAAAAAAAGAAAAATAATTTGTTTAATGTGGCCTCTATGATGAATTAAAGGGTGGCCTTCATGCACAAAGAGGTTCACCATCCCTGAGCTACACCATAGCCAAATTTTTGCAGTTCTTTGTTACATCATCTTATTAAATGGTAAGTGCTTAATACATCCCCACATTACTTACAATATTGCAAGCGGTACAATTATCCTCAAGAAACAAGTTGAGGCAACCAGTATACATGTTTTGACAGGTAAATTTTAGCCTCGGTGGTTTAGTTATGTTTGGGAATAAGAGTGATAGCTGTTGATAGCCATGTAGCTAATGTTTAATATGCCTTTGATACTCCTCCCAAATGTTGCTGATAGCAGTTGAAATTTTTTAACCAGTATCCAGTAATAAGATCTGGGCCTCAGAATTCCCTATTTGGTATCTGTGCTGTCAATTTTGTAGAGTGTTTGTTTAACATGCTTGCAGTATCCCTGCTCTGTCTCATCTATCCACTCAGTCGTTTTACTAAATCCATCATTTCTTTCCCAAATTGATTTACAGTAACTTTCCACTTCTGTTGATGGGTTGCTTTTTACTGGTGTTATTTTTGTTGAAGTGACATCAAAAGGTTGCTAGGCTAGTCTGTTTTTCATGCCAAGTACCCATGTAAAATCTTAGTGAAGTGGTCCATTCAGTTCTTGTAGTGACCAGTCCAGAATGCCAAATGTAGGCCAAAGGACAAGCACTGCAAAGCTGTTGCAGGCAATATGCTTGTTGTAAGCTGAAAGTTCTGATGACCATATTCTCTTTACTCTCCTGAGGTATTCATTCCTTGTCCTCTCCTTTTTTATGGGTCTATCATATCTGACATTCTCATCTTGTCCAAGATACCTATAATTGTATGTGTGTGTGCGTGCGTATTAACTTGCAGGGTTTGGAAGAAGAGGTAGTGCACTTGGTTTTTTTAAGTCTATGTCCATAGACTAATGAGACTGGTGCGATTAACCCTTTAGCATTTAACTACATCTGGCCCAAATATTCTATCCGCTTTATGTTAAAATTAACCAGATCCAACCTCTCACACCTACCCTACAATGTCATTCTAAAAATAAACAAGCACACTATTGAAATCTTGAAGCTACAAGATAATGCATGATAATTCAAACAATATCAATAAATAAGTATTACATTTGATAAAGAAATATGAAGGTGGTGAGCTGGAAAGGAATTCTAGAGAGTCAATGTTCTTGGAAGTAAAATGAGATGTAGTGATTAGTATGGCCTGGCAGCAAGGTAGGGGGAGGAGGAAATACAAGACACAAATACCAGAGTGGAGACAGCATGAGCCTAACCTGCTCAGAGAAGCAGAGACTATTAGGGCAGTGGTGTAATAATGTGATCTGATAGGAACCCCTGATGGTGGAGTAGTTTTGATAGGATAATGTGTATATAATAAGGTATATTTATTTTGAATTTCAGTCTCTTTGATAATTATGATAATTCTTCTATTGTTTATTGTGATTAGTTATTATCAATCCCATGTATGTGTATACTGTGCGTGTGTGTGTGTGCGCGCACGTGCGTGTGTGTATGTAAATTTGAATACAGAATAAAGAATGAAGTAAAATATTCTTTGATGAAAACAACATGTCCTTTATTTCTTCTTAAATTGTGCATAACCAAAAGGTTTGAAAATTACAAGTATGGTTAGTAATGAAAGAAATGTAACATGATTAAATAGTTGTTTATATAGTTGACGATTCAATTACTCAACTTGGGTTTCATATGCAGCATATGCTGCCGCCTGAAAATTCTTTGCAGCTGCCACAGGGTCAGGGTCTTCAATAATTCCACGACCAACAATTATTGCATCAGAACCATGCACACAAATAGCTTTCTCTGGAGTCAGGTATTGCTGTCCAAGGTCATCTTTTCCCGCAGACATTTTGACACCTTCAATCAAATTTTAAAAAGTTACCCTTAAATTTGAAATCAATTTGTAAAAATTTGAAATGGAAAAGTTTTCATATGTATATATATATATATATATATATATATACACACACACACATATATATATACATATATAAATAAAGGTATTATCATAAATAGCCAAACACATATCACAAACACAAAATCCTGTTTCCTATACAAATATGATAAAAAGACCTTCAAAACCAAAACAGTGTATTTAATAAACTATATCACTGGAGTTAACCCTATAGTATTTGAACGAGCCCATATCTGGCCCATATATTCTACCTGCTTTATGTTCAAACTTGTGGTCTTGAGATTTCTACTGCTCTTTCTAGCACAACGCTTTCCTATTTGGAAGCCTCTTATTGTATTTCTATATGATTAATATATAGTCTAATGACTAATTTGCTTTTTGTGCTAGGCCACTGGTAATAATAATATATTATTACCCTATTTTATTATGTTTAAATATTGTTTGATAAATTTGTTCGAAATTTTTACCGGCATCCTCTCTGTCGCTGGGTATAATCTGCGTCTGTGCAGTGGTTTGAAAAGTAAGGATTTACAAACCGTTAGTTCTACATGTGGATCTGGCGGTCTGTATGTCTGAAATCTAAAGGCTGTCCCACTGAAGAAAACTGGCCTTCAGCAAATACTTTTTTGCTGGAAATAGTTAGAAACCGTCGGTCTGGGAAATAGCTGAGATGGTAAACGTTTTTAATTTTCATTCCTTTCGTGAATTTATCCTTTTTTGTGGTCTTGAGATTTCTACTGCTCTTTCTAGCACAACACTTTCCTATTTGGAAGCCTCTTATTGTATTTCTATATGAATAATAAATAGTCTAATGACTAATTCGTTTTTTGTGCTAGGCCACTGGTAATAATAATTTATTATTACCCTATTTTATTATATATATATATATATATATATATATATATATATATATACAACTAGAAACTGAAACTGAAAGAAGCCCATTGTATATATATATATATATATATATATACAACGGGCTTCTTTCAGTTTCCCTCTATCACATCCACTCGCAAGGTGCCATGCAGTAGGACTGAACCTGGAGCCAAGTGGTTGGGAAGCAAGCTTCTTTTCACACAGCCATACCTGCACTTTATATGTATATATATATATATATATATATTTATATTATGTTGAGGAAAAAGTTTGTGTGCCATGTTAAAATAATGAACTGAATGAACACACACACCACAAAAATATATAAAAAGCATTATTTTAACACGGCACACAAACTTTTTCCTGAGCTTTATATATATATATATATATATATGTGTATGTATGTATGTATGTATACGACATGTTTCTTTCAGTTTCCATCTATCAAATCCACTCACAAGGATTTGGTTAGCCCAAGGCTATATGAGAAGACAACTGCTGAATGTGCCATGCAATGGAACAGAACCCAGAACCATGTAGTTGGGAAGCAAGCTTCTTACCACACAGCCACACCTGTACATACACACACATGTGATGAGTATATAAGGATAAATTATCCAGGCAGGTACCATATGGGCACTCCAGTATAATCCAGGTTCAGGCTAACCGCATTACATAGTAAGAAGCACTTAGGATTACTCAAAGTGAGCAATCCCACTGACGGGTAAATCCTGGGTTCACTTCACAGGATTAAGAATATTTAAGAGTGTAAATTCAAAACAATTACGAAGAATACGGAAACTAGTACATCATATTTTTTCTTTTAAAAATTTATTTTTACAGTTAATTATAAAGCATAATTGGTTTATATGACTGGTTCGTGTTTCCACTGTATAGGAAGTGTCCAGTTGCATTTGCAACCAGCTATTTTCATTCATTCAGGGTCTGTCCACAAATGCGGTTCAAAGCGAATGAATTTTATTTGTGTGGCTTAATAAAGTGAAGGGGAAATTTAAAAACTTGAAATGGCTATAAAAATTTACCTCACATTTAACCTCATCTCAACTTTAGGTTTAAGGATGAAACTGAGAGTCCTTGAGCCTAATGGATCAAAGTTATATCTCAGTGTTTTGTACAATAACTAGGTACAAAATGAGATAAAACAAAAACAAACTAAAATTAATTCTGTCAAATTAATTTGGATATCTATGGTATAAGGAACTTATTTATGATGAGAATTTGAAAATTTCTCTGTATAATTGAGTTTTAGGTTATATGCAGTTTCTATGTTCAGTATGTGTTGCTATGGTTTCTAAAAAAGATATTTCAATTGTTGAGGATATTGATAGTTACTTGAAAGTCAAACCAAACATTTATCCCTTAAATTTGTACACCTCCCATTTGTATAGCAGATACTAACTTATCCATCACTTGCATGGAAGTATTTTAATGTTATCTTGTGCAAGTGTGGACATCTTAAGTCTTGTTCTAGTATACAGTTAAGCAACTGGTGTTTAGATGTAAAAATCTGGAAAATTATCTCTTTGCACAAGATTCATCTTTTTCCACCTATTATATAAGGTACAGTCATGCTACTTTTTTCCCATTCTATCCTTAAGGGACCGGATGGTGTTACGCCTTTTAAGCCAATCCTTAAACAAATGTAAATGGTTTGCCAGTCACGATTTGAAGTTTGTTGAGCACACACCAATTTCCAACATAATCTTATAATGGTACACTAAATTTTCCCTCATACATTCAGTATTTAAGGGACAAATTTTATTTCTACCATAATTACAAAGATTTTTTCCATACTAATACTACTTCTGTTAGTGGATTAAGAACTAGAACTAGTAATCCGCCTTGTTTTTGTATCTAGTGATCTGCTAATGTTTACATTCTGACTCCAGCATGGCCACAGTCAAATGACTGAAACAAATAAAAGAATATGTGTGTGTGTATGTGTATTTATATATACACACACATATCTATATAGATGTATATATACTGTCCCTTCATTGAAGTGAGGCCATGCTTGATAGGTTTCACTCAATATGTTTCTAGGTCCTCAATATTTCTAGCTATTGCTTATTGTCTCATTTTAATGAAATACAGTGGCTTCTCTTCCCCATGATTGTATTTGCTTTATGATGTGTTAGGCCAAGTGACAACAACAATTGCCTCACACTGAGTTCAATGAATCCTCTAAGTTCAACTTCAACTAGTAAATTCTCTACTTTCCAGCCTGCATCTTCTTATTCCTCAAGGAGGTTTTTATAATGGTTGATCTTTCAAGCTTGAGATGCATCCATGATATTTTCATGAGGAACCTTTAACTTTATTAGATTTACTACTTTCTATCTTTCACAACATATCATTATATCAGGTTTCTTCATAACTGGAATGGGAAGAATCCTTGGCACCCTGGTGAATCTGCAGCCACCTCCCAATAGTCATTCCACTTTTCATCATTCACAGGAAGTTTCTTCTTCAAATGGATCTGCTGTTTTGAATGCACAAAAGTAATGAAATATCTGGTTGGTTTCTTCTGTGGCTTTATGCCACTGTTGATGAGAGCAATTTGGTTCTTCGTAGCATTGAAGAGAACCAGATTGTGTCTCCATGTATATCTATTCAATGCTAGTGAACAGTTGAAAAGTTTCAGTGTTCCAACTTTTCTGT
The DNA here is from genome assembly GCF_006345805.1 of Octopus sinensis. NCBI lineage: Eukaryota > Metazoa > Mollusca > Cephalopoda > Octopoda > Octopodidae > Octopus > Octopus sinensis. The sequence goes on from NC_043001.1 coordinate 64,837,014, forward strand.
ATCTGAATTTATAATTTTCTCTGATATGTTCCATCTTACTAAGTTTGTAGCCAATGGCAAGGCATCATCAGATGAATGAATCAGAAAACTCAAATGTGATGTACTCCACTTTCCTATTTTATTGCAACTTATTTTTCTCTCAACTGCATATTCTTCCCAACTTGTCATCTGTCCTTGTTGAGAGCATAGAATCAAATGAAGCTCTTTTCTCTGTTTCTCTTACTTTGATGCTGTTACTAACAATAAATCTGCATTCGTTCCACATCATACTTGAAAACGGTCTGGACCGACCAGCACCAAATCCAATCTCTTCTGATCAATTTATATGGAATCCACTATATCTCAGTGTGTAAGTGATGACAAGATGTCATTAGTCTCTGCTTCTACTTTCCACTTCCTGGCTGTTTCTACATCTGGTGAATTACGCCTGATTTCTACATCCTTTGACTCTGAGCATAACCATTTGTACCTTCCCTACTTTATAGTATATACTATATACTGTTAAACACTCAATGGACATGAAGGGATTCCTGAAGTAAATCTAGTGGCACTTATATACATACTGTTGACGACATCAGGTAGCTGAAGACAGTGAATGTGCTTTAAGCGGCATACTACGAGATGTATACCCAAGTTTACAATTATTACTTTATGATTCAGCAAATCACTGTAAACAAATTTAAATATTTTCTGTGCCTAATTTTTATTTAAGCATAACCTTAACTCTAACCAAAAACGTTCATTCCAAGTGCTTCTACCCTAACCTTCAATCCTAAATGTAAGTCCTTATCTCAAAACTCTAACCCTCAGTTTACTTCTAAATCTTAAATCCTACTCCTAAATACTGCATTAGGTTCTCATGTCTCAATACCATGTTATTAGACACGGGCCTGTACTTTTTCTAACAACTGCTAATTAGGTAACACATCATCTATAGATCCTCTTGTGTATTCAAGAAAATCAACTGATTACAACAGTTACATAAATGGTATAGATCACATGAATCAGATAATGAGTAATCACCTGATTGGTAGACCAGGTAATTAGTGGTGGATACCTGATTTGGTACATAGTAAATATGTGTGTTGTGAAACATTTCATTACATACAAAATCAGAAGAGACTCAAAAAGCTATGCAACCATCTGCTGTTCTGAGCAAATGTAGCAATGCAATTTAGGATAGACTTCTTTTTCTTCTTAGCTCCATTGGTGCCTTTGAGGAGCATATTGGGCAGTCAGTGATCGCCAATTATCTCTGTCTCTGACCAACTGGTATGCTTCTTCCCAGGTGATGTTCAGTTTGTGTAGGTCTTCTTTGAAGGTACTACGCCATATCTTATTTGGCTGGCTTCTTTTTCTCCTATCTTCCAGCAACATCCAGCCCATCGCTGTTTTGGCAAGCCTTTACCTGTGGTAATCTTAGTATGTGTCCAGCCATTCTCATTTGTTGTTCAGTTACAATTGCATGCAGGGCCTTACTCTTGCTGCTTGGAGAATGGCTTTATTTGTCACTCTGTCTCAACAAATGATTCTTAGGATCTTTGTGCGGTACTGCCAATGAAATATGTTGAGTTGGCAGATGATTTTTGCTTTCATCTTCCAAGTTTTAGCTGCTTAGATCACTATTAGCAGTATTGCTGTTTTGTACAGACAAATCTTCAGCTCTATACTTACGTTATTGCTACACCTAAGTGTTGTCAGTCATCACCTTGCCAATTCTGCAGCTTACATCTGTCTCTGCATCACTGTTGCTTGTTACTATGCTTCCCAGATAAGTAAAACTTGTAACTTCAACTGGTTCTTGTCAAACTTTCACTGGTACACTTTCTACTTGTTTCCCCAACTTGCATTACCTTTGTTTTTTGACTGCTGATTCTCAACCCAGTCTTTGCCACTTCCCTTTCCATTTTTGATATTTCTTGTAATGTTGGGTGATTCTCAGCTGACATGGCAATGTCATAGGCAAACTCCAAATCTTGTTAGCCAGTCCCTTGTCATCCATGGTATGTCTATAGCCAGTTCAATTTTGCTGAAATGTTGTCCAGTCCAGGCACTTTATTGTTTTCTAGTCTCTTCACTGCTTCTCTCACTTCATCTTCCCTTATTGCTCCCCTTTCTCCTGCCAAATGTTCTGTTTGTTGGTCCTCTAAATTCAATTTTACTGTTAGTGCTGGTTAGTTTAGGGTTTCATTTTGTTATTCTTCACTTAGCAGAGTCTTCTTATTCTTAGCCTTCACTGGCAGACTGCCCCCTTCTATTAATCCTGTTAAATCTCTCGCGATTCTGTATAGGGTTCTGATGTCATTGCCTTCTGAGCTTCTTTCATCTTCCACCCATCTTCTTTTGTCATTCCTGCATCCTCTCTTCACCTGCCTATCTGCCACTCGACACTACACTACTGTTTTTCTGTTTTTGTTTAGTCCTTTCTTCTTTCTTTTCCTTCCTGCTGTCAATCAACTGCCATGTATCTGGAGTAATCCATCTTTCCTGATACGTCTTTTTACATCCTTGCACTTTGGGTAAAAGCACTTTTGAACATATTCCATTGTTCTTCCAAATCTCCGGTCTGTTGCAGTGGTTGGAATCAGTTAACTACCATAGAGTCATGGTCTTGAAAATGGGAAGAAAGTGTTGCCAATGTACAGATCATTCATACTACAGAATAACAAAAAGTGCTTTCCATTTTCAGCTGTTTTGCTTCCACTTGCTCTAAATAGAATCTAGCTAAGCATTCCAGTCCTTCACAACCAGCTTGATGCCAAAGCGTGGTGCGCTACTGATCACATCATGTTAATAAAAATTATTCTTCTCTGTTTCTTCTGCATCGTCTGTTGGTGCTTAGGTACATGGTACTCTTGACGTCCAGAGTAGAGCATGGTAATTTTTCCACTTTCTATCTAGCATATTTCACTTACTCCCAAAATGCGCAACTTATAGTTGTCAAATTCTTGCAGCAACAGTGTCACTCTGCTACACTAGTACAATGTCCCCCACATTCCAAGTTCCTTGTTAGTTTTTTTGCAGTTAGGAGTTGGCTCTTCATTAGGGTCCAGGACACCTCTCAGCTTTCCCCTGGATCAGTCACGAAATCTTTGTTTGTAGCGATACTGATTATTTCTTTAGCACTGTAAGCTTTTACAGGGTCGGGTTGCTAGCCCAATGCCTAACCCGACTCCTTTTTCATCCTGGACTTGGGACCAGGCCATGGTGGAGTCTAGCAATACTGATTGTTTCTTTAGCACTGTAAGTTTTTACAGGGTCAGATTATTAGCCCAAAGCCTAACCCTCCTCCGTTCTCATCCTGGACTTGGGACCAGGCCATATGACTATCCATTGAAAAATTTAACTGTTGAAAGGAAAGCAAAAGCCTGAATTCCCAAAAACTTTTAAATCAATGATTGCAAAGAGACTCTGTGCTGAATGCCAACATGAGAAAAGGACCCCCCCCCCCCCGCCCTGGACACTCAAGTGAAATGACTTTCCATGATTTTCTCACTGTATCCATGAATGTCATGGAAGCTGTTATGATGTTTGCTAACATGTTCATTTAACCCTTTCATTACCAAACCACCCAAAGCCGCCCGAAAAAAATTTTGATTCATGTGACCAAGCCGCCCAAACCCGCCCGTATTTACCTATTCATATTTAAATGAGAATATCAGACCAAATCTCTTTAGTACATTCGTGAAAACACATGATTATACTTCGTAAACAGTTCATCCACAGTTTTGTACAACGATCGAAGTGTAATTTTAATTCCGTGAATTTTGGGAGATTTTTTTCCGAAATTTGTTCCTATTGTGTTTTCAAAATTTGTAATTCTGACAAAAAATGGATACGAATTTCATTATATCAAGCAGCAAGTCAGAATTCGAAGGATTTTCTACTGAAGACCTTGATAAATCTAACTCTATGACCGAAAAAAAAAGCACGTGGTATTTGATAATGAATCTGACGTTTCATTTTCCAAAAGTGAAAACAGTGAATCCGAGAGCTCCGACAGCAATAAAGAAAATGAATTGGCACCTGAATGGAGTGAAAATTTAAAAACTGTTTCTTTCAGTGATTTTTCTGAAGAAACTGGACCAAGCCACAGACTTTCCCAGGAGAGTAAAGCCTTAGACTATTTCTATTTACTTTTTCGAATGAGCCTATTTGAAATCATTACGGCGGAAACGAACCGTTACGCTAAATGTAAACAAAGCCAAAGAAAGGATAGTTAGTGGTTTCCCACAACTTTAAATGAAATTAAGATTATTTTGCCATAAATATTATTATGGGTATCAGAAAGTTACCCAGAATAACAAATTCTATCGTAAAATTTTGTTGTATACCCAATTGAATATTAGCTAATAACCCATTTTCTATAGCGATGTTTGAACAAAATTTTAATAATTTTATATTTTGTTGAATTTACCTGTATCTACCTGCAATTAGAGTCACTTTGTGACAAAAATTATAGTATAGAATTGGTTGAGAACATTTCATTAAATTATCTTCCAAAAATCACATTAATACATTGATAAATAAAAAAGTTATAGTTGTTTAATGAAACCAGACTAAATTTATGATTATGTTAGAAATTAATTGAAACACATAAGGGGTGTATTTTTGTCAGAAATATAGTAACGAAAGGGTTAAGTGACCAGCCATCTCCCTGAAGGGATTTGCAATTTGTCTGTTTTCCTACTTACCAAAACTTTAGCCTTTGCTGAATTATTTCTGTAATTATTTCTGTCTGAGGCATCACCTTTACCTTTGTAGCAGTTGACTATAGTGCTGCTACATCATACCCCACCCAACCAGATATTTTAAGGCCCTTTGATACCAAACCTTGCTTCCACATCTGAAATTTCTTCTCTAGTTCTGGTAGTGATTCAAATATAAGAACATGGTCATCAGCATAGAGGAGCTCCCAAGAGCAGCCCATCTTAAATTCTTCTGTTATGGCTTGGAGGACTATGATGAACAAGAGAAGGTTGAGAACCAATCCCTGGTGAACTCCTACATGTACACTGAATTCAGTGCTATACTTGTTGCTAGCTTTCACCTTCCTGACAGCACTCCTATACATGGCTTATATGGCTCTCGCCAACCACTTATCTATTCCAAGCTTCTGCATTGACTACCAGATAAGGGAGTGGGGGTGCCTGTCAAAGGTTTTTTCTATGTCAACAAAAGACAAGTACAGAGGTTACTTTGGCAGACTGCCTCTTAAATGTCACAGCTAACTCTCACTGTGCATGTAAATAGGAAAGGGATGCTGTTGGATTGTGAACCTCAATTATAACAGGTACATGGCTGTTGTAGTTTGGCTGAATCAGATGATGAGCCATTACCCAATCTGTTGACCTGGTAATAAAAGGTAGTGATACCTGGTTCGGTATATAGTAAATATGAATACTATACACTAAATCAGGAGGGGCTCAAAAGCAATGCTACAATCTGTAGTTCCAAGCAGATGTAGCAATGCAGTTAAGGGAGCTGGTTTTCTTTAAAAAAAAAAAGCTATTGGGAGAAAAACTAAAGCCTGCCAGAGGAATGTCCCTCTGAATTCAGCCGATCTCCATAAATTAAAGAACATTGACAGCCACAAATGACTTCATCAAAAAAGGAAAGTTCTCAGTGGATGGGCCATTGAAACAAGTTTCCACTTTGCATTCTGCAAGCATGCGATATGTACAGTAGGGTGCTTTACAAGTTACCATCATAGAAATATTGTCTGATCTATATACATATGATTTGACTTCATAAATATTTTTTTCAAATTTACCTCATTTTTATTTTTTATTTACCTGAAAGGTAAGTGATAAATTTTGATCAATTTGTATTATGAATCATTATGACATGTTAAGGTTATCTCTACAGATATTCTATAGAAATTATAGCCAGCACTGATTTTCATAATGATGTTCTGTATCCAAGACAGCAAATGTAAACAATGAAGTTGAAGATGAAAAAACACATAATGAAATACTGTCCCTACAAGTAATTAATATTTACATTATTATAAATGTTTCTGTGTATTTATGTATGCATGTGAGTTTATTTCATTTAGTTACTGGTATTGTTTTATTTGTTTCAGTCATTTGGCTGTGGCCATGCTAGAGCATCACCTTTTAGTCAAACAAATCAACCCCAGGACTTATTCTTTGTAAGCCTAGACCTTATTCTATTGGTCTCTTGCCAAACCACTAAGTTACAGAGACATAAGCATATCAACATCGGTGGGGAACAGACAGACACAAACATACAGATGCATATATATATTGTTAAATGTTTTTCAATTATTTACAGTTAATACACGTATTTTTATATATTTATTTAATAATTAGTATAAGTTAAGATAAATACATTTATTCTATTATAATTTTTTTTTTATTTATTATTTTAGACCTGCTGAGTGACTGACTATAGTTTTAAATAGAATTTTAGATTGATTTAATTTTAAATCGAATTGATTTTATTATTATCTATTTGAAAATATAGCCATGAAACATGCATAGTCTTTTTACTACTATTTACTATTTATTGTACTTAATTGATTTTTTGAATAAGGTTTTATAGTATATGTTTTCTATATGGTGTAAATAACATCTTTCATTATTGAATTGTTTAATAGAGGTTTTTCTCTAAATCATATACACCCTCAATCGTCGACAGATTATATAGGTAAAAGAATATTATTGCTTTCTCTTAATTTTGAGATTTTCCAAAAACACGCACCTTATTATATTGAAGCCCTGTGGGAGGTGGGATATAATAATAATATTAAATTCTTTAATAATTCTAAATATAATTATAACATAAAAGATTACAATATTAATGATTCCTATAGTTTTTATAATCATAAACCTAACATTAAGAATTATGATAAGTTTTATTTAGGTAATTATGGTATTAATAATATGTATTATGATAATACAAAACATAAATATAATAGACTAAAAAATAAGATTAAATTTAATTCATTTGATAATAATAAATTTAATATAAAAAATAAATATAATAATATTAATAAGAACAAAATTTGGTTAATTGTTCCTTATGGAGTTCAAGTTAAAACACATTATTAAAGAGATTTTAACTATAATTGAAGTATTCATTAGAGATAATAAAAAATATAACATTTTATCTAGTAATAATTTTGGAGTTGGTTATACTACTAATAATAATGCTGGTAACATTATTTCTTCTTTTAATAAATTTAAGCTGAATAAGTTTTACAAAAACAAATCAAATTATCATTCCAATAATAAAAAAGACCACAATATAATTAATTGTACTTGTAGAGATAAAAACTAAATAATAAATGTAATTTCGATGATGTAGTATATAAATGTGTAGTGACTTTGATTGTTGATAATAGGAATGGTTACAATTTAAATAGGGCCGACTTCTAATAAAATTAAATTATGAGTGGCTCAACACATGAATTCTTTTAACAAGAGAAATTTAATTAATTCTACTGGCCTTAGTAAATATATATATGGGAACTAAAATCTAAAAATATTACTCTTACTCTTTACTCTTTTACTTGTTTCAGTCATTTGACTGCGGCCATGCTGGGGCACCACCTTTAATCGAGCAACTCGACCCGGGACTTATTCTTTTTTGTAAGCCCAGTACTTATTCTATCAGTCTCTTTTGCCGAACCGCTAAGTAACGGGGACACAAACACACCAGCATCGGTTATCAAGCAATGCTAGGGGGACAAACACAGACACACAAACACACACACGCATATATATATACATATATACGACGGGCTTCTTTCAGTTTCCGTCTACCAAATCCACTCACAAGGCTTTGGTCGGCCCGAGGCTATAGTAGAAGACACTTGCCCAAGGTGCCACGCAGTGGGACTGAACCCGGAACCATGTGGTTGGTAAACAAGCTACTTACCACACAGCCACTCCTGCGCCTATTAAGTACAATTTAAATTGAGAAATAGTTTATAAGGCAAAATCATACTGAATAGGTGGTCATTTTTGTTTATTATGTACTAACGAATTTAAGGCGATATTAACTAATAAAAAAAAATTAATTCCCTAGACGAACAAAAAGTTAAATGTAGACATAAATTAAATTACTTATATGAGTTTAGCTAATTTGTGTATATGCATAAACGCTGTTTTATGATATTAATTGTTGTAGATATAATTTGTAGTAGTAAAATGTGTATAAATTAGCACGAAATTATATAGTGTATATTACATAATTAGAATAAGATGAAAATTAGATGTTTATAAAATAAATTAATTAATTAATGAAAATAGATTAAATTATAGATTTTTAGCTTAATTTATGTTTATTATATTATGTATTTTACGTATTTAGTATTTAAATTATTTAGTCTTTACAATTTTTCCAGTAAATGGTATAAAGTTAATTTTTTTATTATTCTCACAGCTAAAATACATTTGCAATTTTAATAGCTTAATACATATTTCTATCTATTTCTTCTATAAATTCTATTTACGCCATATTTTCATGTGATATATTTCTTATAAACGCTAAGTTCTACATATTACGTTTAAATTTTTAGTTAACGAAAATCCTTCGATAAGGTAAGTTATGGTTTTATTTTAAGAAATATTTTTAAATGCTTTTCGATTATTTATACATGTATTTTTATATTTATTTGATAATTAGTTTAAGTTAAGATAAGTACATTTATTTTATTATTATTATTATTATTATTATTATTATTTTAGACCTGTTGAGTGACTATATTTTTAAATAGAATTAATTTTAGATCGATTTAATCTTAAAACAAATTGATTTTATTATTATTATCTAGTTGAAAATATAGCCACAAAACGCGCGTAGTCTTTTTACCAGTATTTATTATTTATTGTACTTCATTGATTTTTAGAATAAGGTTTTATAGTATATGTTTTCTATATGGTATGAATAACATCTTTCATTATTGAATTGTTTAATAGAGGTTTTTCTCTAAATCATACACATATATTATACTAGCAGTATCGCCCGGCGTTGCTCGGGTTTGTAAGGGAAATAACAATATAAGCATTTTTAGAGAGTTATAGCCAAAAAATAGCAAAAAAATGCATTAAAAATTGAAAAAAAATTAAGGTAAATTTTTTTTAAAAATCGTTGACACATCGTAGATATTTTTAGAGAGTTACTTCCCTTATATGAAAGCGAAAAAAATGCATTAAAATGGAAAAATATGATGGTAAATTTTTTTTAAATCGTAGACTCATCGTAGACGTGCGCTAATACCCAGAAGGGCTCGATATGAATCACGACTATAAGATACCCGCTTTTGGTTAAACTGCACCGCAAAATGTGGGAGTAGTTACGAATCTAAATCGAAGGGGACAGACACACAACTTCACTCTTATATAAAGATGCTTTTTTTTTTCAGTCATAGAGTTAGATTTATGAAGGTCTTCAGTAGAAAATCCTTCGAATTCTGACTCGCTGCTTGATATAATGAAATTCGTATCCATTTTTTGTCAGAATTACAAATTTTGAAAACACAATAGGAACAAATTTCGGAAAAAAATCTCCCATAATTCACGGAATTAAAATTAAACTTCGATCGTTGTACAAAACTGTATTTGAAGTGTTTACGAAGTATAATACGTGTTTTCACGAATGTACTAAAGAGATTTACTCTGATATTCTCATTTAAATATGAATAGGTAAATTCGGGCGGTTTGGTAACGAAAGGGTTTATATAAGTGTCGTCTGTTTATACATAAACACTGTTTCGTACTTTCAGTTTAGTCTTCCTCAAATCACTCTGTCGCTAATTTACTCTCTTCCAAGAACATTTTCACTCACTCTTATCTGTTAGCTTCCCATACATTTTACTCATGTATCTATCAGCGTGATAGACAGAAACAAATATTACATCTAGTTTCACTTTATTCGTTGCACACTGTGTGTGTGCATTTGCGTGTGCTGTAAACCAGACTAAGAAAAGCATTTGACATACACACCAGAATGTGAGTTTTCTGTAAATTTTGCTTAATTGGAGTTTAAATTTTAAAAACTGGACCTGGCATGACCCGATGCATTCTACTCTTAAAAATGCTAGGTAAATTGTAATTGAAGAAAACCTATATTGTAGATTTCTATAAGATACAAAGGGAGGCAGATAAAATCTGCCTTTTATAATAAGAGATATATATACACACACACACATACGATGGACTTCTTTTCAGTTTTCGTCTATTGAATCCACTCACAAGGCTTTGGTCAGCCCGAGGCTATAGTAGAAGACTTACACACTCCTGCACCTATATGTATTTCATTTTCTAGTTTTCTTCTTTTTTCTTCTAGTTTTCTTCCAGTATTTCATTCTATTTTTACCTTTATTACTACCTCTGTCTTATATACATTTAAGTTCAACTGATAATCCACTAATGTACACAATTCTTTGATATTAAAATTTTGTTGTATACTCAATTGAATATTAGCTAATAACTCATTTTCTATGCTGATGTTCAAACAAAATTGAAATAATTTTATAAAGAGTTATATTTACCTGTAATTAGAGTTGCGTTGAGACAAAAACTATGCAACAGATCTATTTAAGAACATCTTAAATTGTGTTCCAAAAATCATGTTAATATATTGATAAATAAAAAAGAATTATTTTATGAAGCCAGCCTAAATTCATGATTATATTAGAATTTAATTGAAACACATAAGAGGCATATTTTAGTTAGAAATGTAGTAACAGAAGGGTTAAATAGCATTTAACCTAGAAATGTTTCACAGTTCAACAACATTTTAAAATTATATAACATTGATTATTTACCTGGAGTCATGTGAATAAATTTTGGGTCCGACAGAAGCTTTTTCTGACAAATAAAACCTATAACAAAATCACTGTGCTCCTCAGCCATTTTAATTGTACCTGTAAAAAACAAACAAACATAGAACTCATTGTTGAACTATCATATGGTAACTAGATAAAACAATTAAGAAAAATAATTTAAAAAAATGAACTTACTTCTGGTATACTCTCCTTCTGCCAAATTACCTGCTGAACTCATTTCAGCTATAAGGACACATGCACGACTATCTGTCATTCCAGACTGTGATTAAAATAAATATAATTCAAATGAGAGAGAGAGAGAGAGAGAGAGAGAGAGAGCAAGAGCATGAGAGTGCATTTTCATTCATTAATGTATATGTGTGTGAGATTTGCCTTCATCAAGCAGCTGCAAAATAACTAATAGGATAAACTGACACATTTATCATCTGTTGATGAAGAACACTAAAATAAGTGATGGTATGTTGTCAACTTAATGTGACATGAAAGGGAAGAATACTACTGCTATTTAGTCCTAGGAAACAATGTTTCCTGTTGGCCATGACACATTTTCTGTGTCCTTATGTTTTCAAAGGGGGAGATAGCATCATTAGCCAGGGCATCGCTAACCCACCCTTTAGCAAACAGAGTGCCTCACAAGTGGCTTTCCTCCCTTCCACAAAAAGCGGAAAAGGTGTTCCAACCTCTTTAGCCACGAATCGGGGCAAGGGACGACGGTCAGTGATGACAGATGCAATAAGCACCTGTACCACCTCCGCCCTTCCTTTCAAAGACAGAGCCCTTCCAGACTAGAGCCTCCACCTTGCTTGCCACTTCACTCTAATTCTCCTGTCTGGGAGTCCAGTCCAAACCAAACTCCAAGCAACTTAACAGGACCACCTGTCCAGTGACCCACGAAACTGGATGATATCAACTTGCTCCTCCAGGTGCCAAGGCGCAAGCCGATGGACTTGTCCTTGTTAACTTTTGCCTCTGCTACTGCCTCATATGCTTTGATAGCATCCTATACACAAGGTAGCTGCACTTCATTGGACATGATGAAGGTGACATCATCTGCATAAGCAGAGACTGACTTACCGCAGCCGATTTCATTAGGGTTGCTTCCCAAGTTCTCCAACTTCCGCAACAATAGCTCAAGAGCCAACACAAACAGAAATGGAAACAGGGGACACCCTTGATAAACTGAATGCTTGATTGAAAACAGCTTCGACAAGTAGCCATTTATCTGGATGGTGGATTTGATGCTGCTATACATGGCGGAGATCCACCTATGGATGTCCGGACCCAGCCCAGCCACTTCGAGGACTGCTGTCAGGTACTGGTAGTCTACCCTATCAAATGCTTTACTTTGGTCTAAATGGACCTTTGCCAGTTAATTTACCCAACCTGTCTAAGGTGTAGCATATAAGGTGAAGATTGTCCTGGATTGATGTGCCTAGGATGGCAAATGTCTGCACCTTCCCTACAAGTTTCTCCATGTCACACATCAACCTTTTGGCTAACACCTTGGCCAAAATCTTTAACTCTATATTAAGTGGAGTTATGGGCCTATAATTACTAATATTATCCTCCTTGCTCAGATAAAAGGGATAACTCACAGTTTCAATTTGGGGAGGGGCTGCGCAACTCCGCCTGCCTCCCCATCTTTCTCTTTGTTTGGTGTGGCCGCTGGGAATTCCCATGCTTTGGCTACCGGGCTAACAATTAACTTGCCCTCAGCCACTTCCACACTCATATCTCTAATGTCATCTGAGTTTCCTTCACATTTGCATATGAAGGAAACATAAAGTTTCCTTCAGATTTGCAAATCGAATGTCAGTTTTATTGTCTTCTCATTCTTTGTAAACTCTTGCTTTGTGGTGTGATCTAATGATTCTGTTTAATGCCTCGTTTTTTCCTCTGAATGCTATTATTTTTTTCCTGTGTTTTGGGGAGGGGTTTGGTAAATTGTTTTACCGTGGGACTGGGTTGGGGAGTTTGGTTATGTGTGTCTGCATGCTTCGATGATTTTTTTGTTTGGGGAAGGGAGTCCAGGACATGTGCTTTCTTCCGTTTATGCAATACAGTTGTGAAATCCATATCTTTGCTTGTGTCTTTTTTCTCTTCCACTTTTTCTGTCTTTTTTCCTGTTGTACTTTCAGGTTTTTCTGCCACTTTTCGGGGAGGGGCCTCGTTTTCTTTTCTCTTTTTATTTTTTGTGCACCTGGATCGGATGTGGCCCTTCTCTCCACACTTGAAGCATCTGGACCAATGTCCCTCTACAGCTACTCGCATGGAGAGCCCCTCCCCAACAAACACCCTATCAGGCAAATTTTCTAAAGTTTCATTAGTGGCCTGTACCACTAATTCAAGTGTTTGGCCTTTCCAATTTATCATATCCTTCTTTTTCATTTGCAAGATGGTTACTTTCTCCTCCACATATTACTGCTGTTGCCACCCACAAAACTTCATATCCAGCAGGAATTTCTTCTACAGTGATTTTAGTCGTCCTGTGGCCCAAGTATGTGGGCAGCAGCTTAATTTCTTCATTTTTTGTAGTGTCTTTGTTGATACTTCCTTCACTACATTAGCCAATAGGAACTGCGCTTCGACAATCGCGCTACGTGTCCCCTGGTTAACGTAGCATACATGGTTCCAAATTGGTGCCATGCACCTCTCTACCACCTCCATAGTTTTTTTTCTCTTTTAGGTTATAAACCTTGTACACCACTGTTCGGGCATTAATTTCTGCAACTGTTTCAGTGGGCAGCAACAGCTTAGTGTCAGTGCCACTTTCTTTTATTAAATTCCTGAATTTATATAACTGTTCCATTTTCACTTCAAGTTTGGTTTTGTTCCCACCCACCGTGGCTGAGAAACTTGGTTTTTCCTATTCTATATTTAAGAGATGAGGAATTATGTACATTATTTACATTTGACGAATATTTGTCCTCATCTTGTTTGTTGTTAACATGTTTCGGCTGATATACCCTCCAGCCTTCATCAGGTGTCTTGGGGAAATTTCGAACCTGGGTTCTCATTCCTAAGGTATATTTCGATGTTATTAATATTATTGTTATTATTATTATTATTCAAGTCACTGCCTGGAATCGAACTCGGAATCTTGGGGTTGGAAGCCTGCACTCTTAGCCACTATGCCATATGCGTTTTTCTTTGTATATCCTTGTTCACACCGGTACACTCCTTCCCCATCACAGGGAAGTCCTTTAGGGATTCAATACTGAATTCCATAATGAAATACTTTTCAATAGGTGTCAGGGTGTGGTTAAGAGTTTTAGCAGTGGAAAGAATTAGTAGTAAATGGCATAAAGATGTCATGTCAAAGTGCTTTGGACTAAATAATAATGATGATAACCATACACACATACATACATATATACACATGCATCTGCCTACTACCTTCTCCCATGTGTGACAAACTGACCAGCTGTTTCTTCAACTTTAATTGTACATCATCCACCTATTTGCGTTTATACCCTGTTAATACTAACCAGCCTTTAATTTAATTTAATCTCACTTATCATATGTTGTAGGAGACAATTGCATTTGCATGGATGATGGTTCACTTGCAGTTAGTGATTCTGCAAAGAAAGAGGCTTGGAAGCGCTACTTTCAAAGGCTACTAAATGTGGAGAACACATGAGAGAAGGAGGGTCTGCCCAATTTGGACACAACAGAGGGAACAGCTATCCAAATAGACAGTAGATTGCTAGATAAAGCCATGAAGGATATGAAGACAGGGAAAGCCCATCAGGAATCACTGCTGAGACACTTAAAATATCTGGTGGAGTGGGATACGGTCTAGTCACCTATATAGTTAATCAGTTGTCCACAAGGGAGTTATACCCAATGACTGGTGTAACTACAAAAGTAAAGGAGACGCTGCAGACAGAAATATTACAGAAGTATCAAATTGTTGGATGAGGTGATGAAAGTTTCAGAGGGTCATAGCTCTACTAATTAGGAAGAGAGTTAGTCTAGATAAGACACACTTTGATTTTGTGCCTTGGAGAAGCACTACTGATGCTATATTCCTGGTAAGGCAGCTGCAGCACAAGTACTTAGCCAAAAATAAACTTCTGTACCTGGTTTTTCTTGATATGGAGAAAGCCTTTGACAAGGTCCTCCACTCCATTATCTGGTGGTCAATGTAGAAGCTAGGGATAGATGAGTGGTTGTTAAGAGCCATACAAGCCATGCACAGGGATGATGTCAGGAACAAGTATATCAATGAATTCGGTGTACAGGTTGAAGTTTGCCAGAGAGTGGTTCTCAGCTTCCTCTTGTTCATCATAGTCCCCAGACTGTAACAAAGGAATTTAAGATGGGCTACCTTTGGGGGCTCCCCTATGCTAATGATCCTGCTCTTATAGCTGAATCACAACTAGAATTAGAGGAGAAATTTCAGGTGTAGAAGCAAGGTCTGGAATAAAATCAAATTTTAGGTGTAGAAACAAGGTCTGGAATAAAATCAAAGTCTTAGTAAATAGGAAGACTGACAAATCACTAATCCCTTCAGGGAGATGTTCCTGCTCAATATGTAGAGGTGTACCCAGTGCAAACTATGGACACATAAGTCATGCAGCAGTATCAGAGGAAGGTTAACAAAGAAAGCAGTCTTTGTATTTGGCAGATGTGGCACTAGGAATGTACAAAGAATAGACTTCATGAAATTACCCAGTGGAATATTTAGAAGTAGTAGATAGCTTCCATTACCTTATTGACCAAGGATGTACCTGCCAAAATGTCTTGCAAACAACTTGCACATGCAAGTGCTACCAGTCAAAAACTCCGCATACCGGAAGCCAGCAAGTGTATGGGGTCATCAGGAGAGAATGCGCGCCATTTTGGGGCCTACCTCTTGATGGCATCAATGCACACCGGCCCCCATCACTGATATGAGGCCCTGCTTGCTAGATCAACTGGTTATCAAACAAAGCTCAATATTCTTCTAGCCATCGCTCATCGTCTCTTTTTAACCAAATCCAGTGGCTAGCCTAGTTTGGATATCGGTCATGGTTTACGATGAGTTAGGCCTAACGATAACAACAGTTGTCGCACAGTGTCCAACAAACCCTCTACATCCAACTTCGATTGGAAAATGCTCTGCTTTCCAGCCTGTATCTTCACATTCCTTGTGGAGGTTTACATAACAGTCAATCTTTCAAGCCTGGGCAGCGTCCATGTTATCTTCATGAGGAACCGTTAACTTGACTAGATTTACAACTTTCCTTCTTTCATACCACACCAAAATGTCTAGTTTTTTCGTAACTGGGATGGGAAAGAATCCCTGGCACCCAGGTAAATCTGCAGTCACTTCTCAATAGCCATTCCACTTTTTGTCTCTCACAGGAAGTTTCTTGTTCTTCTTCTTGAAACGGATCCACTGACCTGATCGCACGAAGGTAACGAAATCTCTAGATGGTACTTTCAACGGTTTTTTTCTCAGTGTTGTTGAGATGAATTTGGTTCTTTATAGCATTGAAGATAACCTTAAGGACTAAGTTGTGTCTCCATGTATACCTGTTCAATGCTAATGAACAGTTGGAAAGAATATGTTTCAGTATTGCAACCTTTCCACATTGGCATATGCCATTCTCTGTAGATAGCTTCCTTTACCTAGGTGACCAAGGATGTACCTGCCAAAATAAGAATGGGCTGGGCGAAGTTCGGAGAGCTGCTACCTTTGTTGGTAACAAAGGGCTTCTCATTCAGAGTGAAAGGTGGATTTTATGATGCCCATGTGTGAACAGCCATGCTACATGGTAGTGAAACATGGGCTTTAGCTGCAGAGGACATGTGAAGGCTCAAAAGAAATGAAGCTAGTACACTCTGCTGGATGTGCACATACCACAGAGGAGTGTAAGTGTCTGAAGAAGAAAATTGGGTATAAGTAGCATCAGACAGAGTGTAAGAGAGAAGACTGCACTGGTATGGTCATGTAATGCATATGGATGAGGACAGCTGCATAAAGAAGTGCTGATCTCTAAGTGTGGAAGGAGACTCAGGAAGACATGGGATGAGGTGGTAAAATATGATCTTTGGATGTTGAGCCTCATGCAGGTGATGACAAGTGACCAAGACTTTTGGGGAGTTGCTATGCTTCAAAAGTTACATCAAGCTAAGTGAAATCATAATCATGGCCAGTGTTGGTGACAAGTAAAAGGCATCCATGGCCATGACATGTGAAAGTCACTCAGCACACTCTGTGGAGTGGTTGGCATTAGGAAGGGCATCCAGCCATAGAAACCAATCCAAAACAGACAGGAGCCTAGTGCAGCTCTTCTAGTCTACCAGTTCCAGTCAAACCATCTAACTCATGCTGGCATACATACATACATGCATGCATGGATGGAAGGAAGTAATGTAAATATTCTCATTCATGGAGACTCTTCAGATATGAGTTTTACAAAACATTCCTTTGCCTTTTATAGAAATTTAAAAGATGTTTTGTTTTGTTTAGAAAAGGAGAAAGAGAGAAGAGAAAAGAAGAGAGGAGATGAAGACAGAAAGGACAGAAAAAAGAAGAAAAAAGAAAGAAAGAAAAAAAGAAAGTATTTGGGGATGGTCTGTGACCTGCAACCCTCCTACAGGCAGTTGATGCCTTTCAAGATATTAATTCTATTTCTTAAAGAAAGGAAAGACCAGAAGAAGGATAAGGAAGACAGAAAAGGGGGCTTCTGTTGAAGCCCCTTGTTGTTGAGATGAATTTGGTTCTTTATAGCATTGAAGATAACCTTACAATGTCATTGTTTTTCAAAGCATCTCTCTCTCTCTCTCTCACTCCCTCTCCTATTACATACATATTAATATGTTTGTAAAATGCACACACACAGGGGCACAAGCATGACTGTGTGGTAAGAAGCTTCCTCTCCAACCACATTGGTGTGTTTATGTCCCAATAACTTAGCAGTTTAGCAAAAGACTGATAGAATAAGTACTAGGCTTACAAAGAATAAGTCAACTAAAATCCTTAAGGTGGTGCTCCAGCACTAACTGAAACAAATAAAAGAATGTATATGTGTGTGTGTGTCTTTGTGTCAGTGTTTGCCCTGCCATCACTGCTTGACAATCGGTGTTGGTGTGTTTACATCCCTGTAACTTAGCAGTTTGGAAAAAGAGACGATACAATAAGTACTAGGCTTTAAGAAATAAGTCCTGGGGTCAATTTTCTCAACCAAAACCCTTGAAGGTAGTGCTTCAGCGTGGCTGCAGTCAAATGACTGATACAAGTAAAAGAATAAAAGAATACACTTACACATACACCGAAAGCTTCTCTCTCTCTCCCACTATATACATACTAACACGCTTGTAAATATACACATACATAAAGCTATATATGTGTGTGTATGTGGATTCCATATCAAAGCTAGATGAAAAATTCTAGGTGTGGAAGAAAAACCTGGAATCTAAGGGCCCTATGGTTAACTTAGCAAAGACTAAGGTCCTAGTAAGTAAGAAAACTGACAGGACTCTATCCCACCCTGGTAGGTGGCCCTTTCACTTTGTAGGAAAGGTGTAGGCAGGAACTCCATACAATGTGCCCAGTGCAAGCTATGGACTTACAAGAGATGCAATGGGTTATTTGGAAGATGCAGAGGAACCTTAAAAACTTTAGAGTCTTGGGAAACTGATTCTCTCAAATGCCCTGGTGGATCATTAGATGTAGTAGATAATTTCTGCTACCAAGAGGACCAAATTAGTAATGGGGGAAGATGCACAATATGTAACAGCTAGAATAAGAATAGGATGGAAGAAATTCAGGGAGCTGCTACCTCTCCTGGCCATGAAAGGTTTCTCTCTCTCTCCGAGTGAAACAAAGATTGTATGATGCATGTATACAGACAACAATTCTACAGACATGGGTCCTGAATGCACAGGACATGCAATGGTTAGAAAGGAATGAGGCTAGTATGCTCCACTGAATGTGAAATGTAAGTGTACATGTTGAACAAAGTGCCAGTGTTCTGAGAGAGAAGTTAGGCATAAGAGGAATTGGTTTGTACAAGACAGGAAACTGCACTGGTTTGGGCATATGATGTGGATGGATGCCAACAGTTCCATGAAGACAGGATGAAGTACTGAAAAACAACCTCAGGAAGCTAGACCTTTCAGATGAGATGACAAAGGATTGAGATACCTGGCCATACTCAAGAAGACCCATACCCCACAGCAGGAGTGTTAAGACTGATCCTTCTGGTGGTGTAAAGAACTCATGGTAGCGCCACGCAAAAGCACCTGTGTGATGCCATGTAAAAGAGCCCATGCAGCAACACATAAAAGCGTCCATGTGGCCACATGTAAAAGCACCTGTGTGGTGCCACATAAAAGCATCCACCACACTCTGTAAAGTGGTTGGCATTAGGAAGGGCATCTAGTTGTAGAAACCACACCAAATAAGACTGGAATCTGGTGTACCCCCCCCCCAGCTTGCCAACTCTGGTCACACCACCCAATCCATGCCTGCATAGATAATGGATGTTAAATGATGATGATGATACACACACACACACACACAGGTACATACACATCTATCCACCCATCCACCTACTCACATATATATATTATAAATACACACATTGCATATGTACACCCACACACACATATACACACATGTGCACACTCACACATCTGTCTGTATGTATATTTTACACCATCCAGGTGTTTTGAGTGTAAGTTGAGGACTGAAAAAGTGATTCTTAAGTAATTAGAGTCACAATTATAAAATATGAAAGAAATCAAAAAAGTTAAAAAACCAATATAAAATGAAAACACACTTGTCCAATGTTGATTAATTTCAGACAAAACATCCCCCTTCCCACCTCTTTGCATTCACATGAACTTCCAGCTTGTGCACCTTTGGCAGTGCTCTACCATCCCATTTATATTCTCACTAGCAGCATAGCCCGGCGTTGCCCGGGTATGTAAGAGCCCCTAGTAGGCAATGACTAATCCCAATCTAGTCCTTTCCCTCTAGGGAACAAAGGCGCATGTGTAGGTTGCAATGTCTTCTCTTCACTCGAATACTTCTGTGTATACGATGTTCCTAGCTGTCCCTTTGGGCGAAAACATGAAAACATCATTGCGCCTCCCAATGCGTGAACAGCCCACGTAGAGTTGACCGTGGGCGAAGCACTGTTCGCCCAACTGTAACCCAGCAACTTGTAGCGTTTGGCCTTGGGATTTATTGATGGACATTGCGAAGCAGAGTTTAACAGGAAACTGAGAACGCCTTAAGTGGATTGGTAGGTCAGCGCCCGATGGTTGAAGGTGCATGCGTGGAATGAAGAAGTCCTCTCCCTTCCCACAACCGGTAAGCATTGTGGCCGTTATTAAATGTGCTGGCAAATGTTTCACGAGACATGTGCCATTGCACTGTTTAGATGGAACCAAATTCCTGATGAGCATAATGGGCGCACCGACTTTTAACTTCAGGATGTGTGGCGGCAGGCCTGGCGGTTCAAGTGAATTCAGGAATTCAACAGGATAATCGGCAAGCTCGGCGGGGTCTGCTGTCCTATCAATAGATTTGTAGACGTGGACATTACCAGGAATAGCTTCAAGTAGCTGGATATTGATGGAGTTGAGAGTTAAAAAGGTTGAGTTGCGTCCCCTAGACAGTCTGTACCGGGAATAGCTTCAAGTAGCTGGATATTGATGGAGTTGAGAGTTAAAAAGGTCGAGTTGCGTCCCTTAGACAGTCTGTGGTTTCTGTTTCTGATTCTCGACCCCATGTCGAATTTATCGATTTTTTCCAGAACTGGGGGAACTTTTCAAAATTTTCGCTGCGTTAGTTTTGAATTATGACATTGGGCTATGTGTGTGTCGAGTTTCATCAGAATCGGTTGAAAGCCGTGGTCAGGGTGAGGGTACAACCTAACAGACACGCAGACAGACAAACTGCCGTTTATATAGAGAGAGATTCGCACACTGGCACATCACCACCATCTCTCTGACTCTCTTTCACCCATTCACTTTCTCTTTCTTTGACTGAGGTAACCCTGAATCTCCTCTACAGCAAGACACCTGTTTCTGTCCCTGTCACACTCTAACCTCTCATCACCTGGCAGAAATCCACCTCTTCCAATATCCCTCTACCTCTCAAAGGAACTTTGTCTTGCAAGTTACTTGGTGACCTTGTCAGTGCTAGTGCTGCATAAAAAGTCCATACTGTAATGTGATTGGCATTTAGCAGTAAAAACAATGCCAAAGCAACGTCACCGGTGCTGGTGTCACATGAAAAGAACCCAGTACACTCTGTCAAATGGTTGGCATTAGGAAGGGCATCTGGTCATAAAAATCATGTCAAAACAGACAGTAGAGCTTGGTGCAGCCTTCTGGCTTAACATCTCCTGTCAGCATGGAAGATGGATGTTAAGTGATGATGGTGGTGGTGGTGGTGTAAAGTGAGGTGACAAGTTTTGAATAATTATATCAATAAATCATTACTGCATGTGTGTATTAGTGAATATATTCAATTTTGTGGCTTTGCTCAAAATTAAATTCCAGTATTTCCTGCTATTTTATGTTTATGATGCATCTGCTTTTATGCATTTAAGTTCAATTCAAAAGTCAATAATATGCATAATTCTTATTACAGTTTCACATTACAATTTTGAAGTATACATAGTTGAATATTAGCTAAAATCTCATTTAAAATTATGATGCTTAACCCTTTCGTTACCAAACTGCCCAAAAAAAATTTTGGTTAATGTGACCAAACCGCCCGTATTTACCTATTCATATTTAAATGAGAATATCAGAGCAAATCTCTTTAGTACATTCGTGAAAACACTGATTATACTTCGTAAACAGTTCATCTACAGTTTTGTACAATGATCGAAGTGTAATTTTAATTCCGTGAATTTTGGGAGATTTTTTTCCGAAATTTGTTCCTATTGTGTTTTCAAAATTTGTAATTCTGACAAAAAATGGATACGAATTTCATTATATCAAGCAGCGAGTCAGAATTCGAAGGGTTTTCTACTGAAGACCTTGATAAATCTAACTCTATGACTGAAAAAAAAAAAAGAAGCACATGGTATTTGATAATGAATCTGATGTTTCATTTTCCAAAAGTGAAAACAGTGAATCCGAGAGCTCCGACAGCGATAAAGAAAATGAATTGGCACCTGAATGGAGTGAAAATTTAAAAACTGTTTCTTTCGGTAATTTTTCTGAAGAAACTGGACCAAGCCACAGACTTTCCCAGGAGAGTAAAGCCTTAGACTATTTCTTTTTACTTTTTCAAATGAGCCTAAATGTAAACAAAGCGAAAGAAAGGATAGTCAGTGGTTTCCCACAACCTTAAATGAAATTAAGACTATTTCTGACCAAAATACACCCCTTATGTGTTTCAATTAATTTCCTACATAATCATAAATTTAGTCTGGTTTCATTAAACAACTATAACTCTTTTATTTATCAATATATTAATGCGATTTTTGGAAGATAATTTAATGAAATGTTCTCAACCAATTCTATACAATAATTTTTGTCACAAAGTGACTCTAATTGCAGGTAGATACAGGTAAATTCAACAAAATATAAAATTATTAAAATTTTGTTCAAACATTGCTATAGAAAATGGGTTATTAGCTAATATTCAATTGGGTATACAACAAAATTTTACGATAGAATTTGTTATTCTGGGTAACTTTCTGATACCCATAATAATATTTATATATTATTATGAGTATCAGAAAGTTACCCAGAATAACAAATTCTATCGTAAAATTTTGTTGTATACCCAATTGAATATTAGCTAATAACCCATTTTCTATAGCGATGTTTGAACAAAATTTTAATAATTTTATATTTTGTTGAATTTACCTGTATCTACCTGCAATTAGAGTCACTTTGTGACAAAAATTATAGTATAGAATTGGTTGAGAACATTTCATTAAATTATCTTCCAAAAATCGCATTAATATATTGATAAATAAAAAAGTTATAGTTGTTTAATGAAACCAGACTAAATTTATGATTATGTTAGAAATTAATTGAAACACATAAGGGGTGTATTTTGGTCAGAAATATAGTAACGAAAGGGTTTAACAAGATTTAAATAATTTTGTTTTACTGAATTTACTTATAAGTAGATTCACTTTGAATCAAAAATTATGCAACAAATTTAAGTATAGTTTATTGTGTTCTAAAAACTACATTTTCATATGTCAATGAATAAAAAAAAGTTCCAGTTATTTTATGAATCAGAATTCAAGATTTTAAAAAATTTAATTGAAACATTTAGGAGTATATTTTAGTTAGAAATATGATAATAAAAGATAACTATTAAGCATTTTAAACTTGTAATGCTTTCAATATCATGCAATTGCAACTTTTATAACCACCTGATATTGTGATTTCTATTTCTGTCAACATATGGATTATAGATATCTGGATTTCTATGCGATATCTAGAATGATCCCAGAGTTAGTAAAAGTAGTAAATTAGTTATTTCATAATAAATGTGAAGTGGTATAATTTGATGCTAGCTTCCTATACTTACCTTTTTCAAGCCCTTAATTACACCATCCCCTGGTACAGAATGTGCATTTACTAAGTGAGCCCAACTGGAAATAAGATAAACACCTCCAGTATACTGATGAAACACAGTAGAACCAATGTCTGAAAATTTTCTGAAATAAATTATAAATACATAGAAAATGGTTTAAAATGAGAAAATAGGTGTTGTACATAAAATATTTGAAAAGTACAAATGTTGATCTCTACACACAATTGCTTTTCATATGTAATTTTGAGAAAATATGTGTTGCCAGTTGTTGACAATGCATTCATTTTTTTTATCTTATTTCTTACACAACCATTTGAATGAATAAATGTAATGTGAATTTAATCCTGATGAACAATAATCAATACTGCATTCCATTTTTTTTAAGTAAAAGAATATTACAGATGGAACTTTAGCAAAATTTCATCATGAGATGAAATTCCCATGTGAAGTTGAACTTTTACTCAATGTGAATGGTACTCTTACTTCAAAAATTGAAAAAGCACTACCTTTCTCAGATTACATTGATGCTATGTTTCTCCAGCATATTTAAATTTTATATTAACTTGATTTGTGATGGTCATTTAACCATAAACTGACTGTAAGTTCAAATATACTATCATCTCCAAGACCAGTCACGTAGCTATTGTATATGGCAGTCATGATGTTAAGAATAAGCACTGCACAAGTTCTTTTGGGTAACAAACAGCTTTACAAAGTTTAAAATACAAACTATTTCAAATGGGTGGGTCCTCCTGCAATGCACTTTTGTTGAATATGTATTTATAAGTTAAAACAATTTTTTTCAGAAAAATAATGCTGTCCTCTACAGATGCCTAACTAAGCTATTTCCAATATAGAATGCTATTATGTAATTACTTCATTTACTGGCACCTATCTGGTTTTCTCATGTCACTTACACCCTATTTATGGTCTTAGGATGTGGGGGGAAAAACAGAGCCTAAGCATCATTTGGCTGATATTTGTGATATTCAAAAATCAAAGGATGTTATAAAGAATGTTAAAGTCACTTATTTCTTTTTGAAGATTGTAAACTATTTACAGAATTCATTTTATATATTTATGATGGCTTGCTGTAATTAACGTTTATTAATATTATTTCTCCTTTTAAGGTAGCAAGCTGGCAGAATCGTTAGTACGTCAGGCAAAACACTTTGCGGTATTTTATTAGTCTTTCATCCTTTCTGGGTCAATAAAATAAGCACCAATTGAGCACTGAAATTGGCCTTGTGCCAAAATTTGAAACCAATATTATTTCTTCTTTTGCTAAAGTTTCTAAGTGAGATAAAATAAGCTAGTCTGTAGTCTTTGGTGTCTTTCACAAAGAATTTGAATTCAAATTCCCAACTGATTCTGAATCACTCAAGAGGAATATATTCTTTTCCTATAAAATTTTTGCTAAGCAAGTTAAAATGACTTGTCATGTCTACCATAAAATGCAACTTTACCAGCCAATTGGAATCTTTCAATTCAGGATAGCTATAAGAGTTTGTAAGAATTGTATGCAAGGTGTAAATCTTTTCTGAACATCACCTTTAGAAAACAGTTCTGACATAATTGCTTAATTATACCCAATAAAACTTTTACAAAAATTGTTAGGCAATAGACCAAGACAAATAAACTACAAACAAAGCTAACAATAAACCCAAAACAACAACAGAACTTTAGAAAAGTTAATTTTTAAAAATCCAAGATACCAAATACAAAAGTGAAAATTAATTATTAAAGTCTGGCAAAATCAAACCAAAATCAAACCAAATACAAAATTAATCCATACCTGGTTGTTACATTACTAATGGAGGGCTAATAAATGACATTTCTATAGACCCAACTAGCACTTGCTGGTTTGAATAATGCTAAAATTGCCACTGAAAATTATTTCTGTTTGCTCATAGAATCATCATCATCATCATCACTTAATGATAATGATTCTATAAAAATTTCAAAGAGCCATTTGTAGCAGCCTAAAATGTTGCAGGTTTCTAGTGCCAGCCCTCATGGAAGATTGCAAAATATAAATAAAAGGAAGATGAAAAACTTTCCTGGATATATGAGTGTGATGAACAAAAGCTCATGATGTGTACTTTATCAATAACTTGTTTTACTGAGTATTCAGTATCAATGAAAATGTTTATTCATTTAACAAGTACATATGGAAAAATCCTAAAAAAACAATCCTAAACAAGATAAGACTTTTTCATGAAAAAATGGTAAAAGGATTTTCGGAGAATCTCATAATACATAAATAGAAGTTTCCATTGATGAGGCTATTATTTGGGTGTAGGAGCTCTTTTAAAAGCAGGTAACAGATCCTCAGAACCTATGAAGGTAGGAAAAAAGTTTGGGCTCATGCTGATTCACACAATGATTACATAAATGACTTAGAGGAAAAATGATTGAATTAAACCTTGGAAGTGGAGTTGTAATTGACTTGATGGAACCTTAATGTTTTTTTTTTTTAGGCCATTATATTTTTATAAATAGTTTTTCTCTTCCAAGAATTTATTCCTCAAACTTGGGCAAATAGCATATGTGGAATAGCAGATGTTAATAGAAAGGGAATGCATGGAGGTTTCTCAGTTCCAAAGAAGATTACATCCCTTCAAGTTGATGTTAATGCAGTTTGTAAACACGCTGATGTAAGCAGAGACCAAAAGCCAAGTAGCAGAGTTTTCCACATGAGCTGGTTGATGATACCTTATCTTGGTAGTTTCATGAGCTTGACAGCAGGTGATTCACAGCAAGACTTTCCAGATACATAGGAGGACTATTACATTTCCATAGGGTGGCAGCAACTAGAACTTTGTATCTCTTTCTCTGTCTTCCAATGGATTGTTGGTCTTTAGTCAATTCCCTGTAGAAGACTATATGGAATAGGCAGAAGGGGAGGGGCATCCTGATGAGATGGCCAGCCCAGCAAAGTTACAGCATTCCAAGATGGTTCAATGAGAATCCCTGTCTTCCCATGAGATGTCCAAGATGTGTTGGAAACCTGATGTGAAAGGATTCAAGAATCTTTGGGTGCTTGCAGTAAACCATCAATGTTTCCACACCATATAAAAGAATAGATAAAATGAAGGACTGAAACACAGCAAATTTTGTAGGAATGATCAGATTCTTGTTGGAGAACACTGGTCCAAAAATAACCAAAAGCTGTAGATGCCTTCTGTATTTGACATTGGACCTCCTCATCATTAGAACAATTGTTAGACAGGATGAACCTGAGGTAGGTGAATGGCAACACAATGTTGACTGTTGCCACCAATGCAAAGAGAGGGAACCTAAGGTGGTGAGTGGAGACCATGTTGATTGCATTACTTCTGTTTTCTTGGTGTTAACCTACAGACTGAGTTGTTGAAAAATATTTGCTATCATATTCAGGATATGCTGCTTCAATTCTTGATTATGAGTTGACAATCTACAGTCATCTGCATACTGGAACTCAAAGATCATGGCAGTCTGAGACTTAGATTTGGATTTGAGTCATCAAAGACTGAAAACACTACCGGCCAGATAGTAGGTGACCATGATTCCATTGTCAGGATCAAGTTCACTCCACATGAAGAGAGTATCAACTGTGATGAAGAGGCTGAAAAGAACCAGAACAAGTACACAGCCTTGTTTCACACCAATGCTGACATCAAAAGGGTCTGATTCTCGACTGCCAATGACCATACAAGCATTCATGCTCTCATGAAATTCTTGGGTGAGTTGCAAAAACTTTGGTGGACACCAACACTTCTGCAGAAGACTCCAGAACTCACAATTTACAAGTGTTGAATGCCTTTGATAGATCAACGAAAATCAAGCAGAGATCTTAATGCTGTTCTCAACATTTCTCTTTAATTTCATATGCAACATCATGTCAGTGGTACTGCAATTCCTGAGAAAACCACACTGTGACTCTAGAACTCTTTAAATGAGAAGAGAGACTAATCTGGAGAAGAGAATGTCAGTTAGAAATGATATATGTTTTGGGTTTTTTTACATTATTTTTTCTTTATTCTTGTTTTGAAAAGTAAAGTAGTCAATAAATTAGGACAGGATTTCTAGCAACATTTTACAACGAACATTTGACATTTGAAAAATTCAATGTAAAAAACTTTTTGATCTATGGAGCATTGCTAATGAGTCCTCATTATCCCTCAAGAATTTCATTTTTACCCCACCTGGGGTAATTTACCCCTGTTCTCTGACCCCTGCATTGAAAGAACTTTGATTCCAATCTCTTCCAACAAATTTGAAGAAAACTAGTTTTTAAATTCTTATTTTATTTTATTGGGGCTTTCATGAATCAAGGTTTCTGTTGAAGAGTGTAGGCTTGAAATGTAAAAGACTTTATTATTTTCCTGAGCGTCAAACTAATACACTTGCTTGTTGTTCATACACCTGTCTTTACTTTTTGTTTTTCTGTAAATATCAACTATATATAGAGCAGTTGTATACCGTCAACTTAAGTTGACGGTATACAACTGCTCTATGGATTGTTGGTCTTTAGTCAATTCCCTGTAGAAGACTATATGGAATAGGCAGAAGGGGAGGGGCATCCTGATGAGATGGCCAGCCCAGCAAAGTTACAGCATTCCAAGATGGTTCAATGAGAATCCCATTGCTTATATCTCTCTGAGATATTTAGAAATTTAATATTTCTATTTTTTTCAACTATATATATATATACTTTATTTAAAGCAGCAGAAAATTCAACAAAACCTGTTACTCTGAGTTTCCCGTTGCTGTTCGTCGGACAGTTTTTGCTAGAATGGAACTGATATGTGAATTCTATCCAGACTATTACAAACGCTACACCTTTAAAAAATGGACTTGTTTGATTGGCCCTTTAGAAATAACGGCCAATTTTCGAGCGATAAACAAAGATGAGTTAAAAAAAAAACATATATATATATATAAAATATAAAAAATATAAAAATATATAAAAAAATATTTTTAAAATATTAAAAAATATATAAAATAATATATTAAAATTATAAAATTCGAGGAAAAACCTTACATTGAATAAAATACATATTGACCTTAATGAAGGAAATATAATTAATACATGGAACTTGAAATGCATTAAAAATATAACACAGCAATTCATATTCATATTAAAGTATACATATATATCAACATACACAGAATAGATGCGTGCGAACCCCATACATATACAGACATATAAATATAAAGATAAAATATACACGCAAATGCGTGTATACATATGTATACGCAATCTAGCTCGCACGCAAGCTAAAATCATAGTAGGTTAAGTATCTTTCGTATTTACGAAGCAAAGCTTAGGGCATGAGTGAGTGAGGGGAGTGTGACGTTGCCTGACTTTATACATGTATCGCATAGTTAGAGAAAGAACAAAAGAAAGGAAGAGAGAGAAAAAAGAAAAAGGGGAAGAAAAAAGAAAAAGGAAAAGAAAAAAGGAGGGTTGGAGAGAAAAAAACGGAATAGGAAAAAAAGAAAAATTATGTATACAAGCTGTGTAACCTCGTATATTGACACATATATAGAGATGCAAGTGCACAAACACACAAGTTCAAGTGGATACATACACATACATTTGTGTATGTGTGTGCTTAAGCACAAACATACGCTCACTCACACATACACAGAGACGTATGCTTACAAATACATATTCGTGGCTATACACATATTTACATCACAATTCTAATTTTTGACAACATTGCTTTTAAAAAAATGGTGAGTGTAGTAATGAAAATTATATGAAAGACATGTAAAATATAACCCCCTATTTTGGATCATCTATAAATTAAAATCAAAGTAAGCCTATACAATATAATAACATGAAATAAACTAAGCCGAAGGTTTTTCCTAATAAATATGTAGAAATATAAACAAAATATATGCATGAGACTTTGCTATACGGGATGGAATCTGCATAGCGCGAAACAAATCCATCGTTGCGTTTACATACTAGTCCAAGAATCACAATCAAAAATACAAAATATATACTCTATCCATATTTATGCTTGACATTTTAAATTTGGCTGCGTGCCTGCATAAGTTCATCAGCTCACTTCTTTGATTCAAAGAATTATTGTCTTTGAATAAGATATAGAGTTTTTCTAACAGGCAAAGGTTGCATTTGAAATTATTTTTGTGTGCTCCATGCCTGTATGGTGCCGCCCTGTCCAGAATGCTCCATGTCACATTGAAAGGTGGGGTTTCCTTTTCTTTTAGTTCCCAGACATATTTTGCTAGGCTGGTCCTCTTCCTATTTTCTGGGTATATAAATGAACTTTTATGCGAAAAAAATCGTGTTTTAAACAAGTTTTCTGAAGCCCCTGTATATGTCCTGTATTCCGATGAGCCTTCGCTCTACAAACTAATCCTTTTACGGGACATTTCCCTTCTAACAGACAGGAGGATTCATTTTTGAAATTGCATTTCTTAATGGGCTCAGCACCATGTTTAATCTCAATCAGATTCCTATTATGCTGGCTAATGTAAGAGGCGAAATTTCTACAAGAATAGCTAACCTTCAGGGTTCTTCTATTAAATATCCTATAGAATTTATGGTCCTGCTTAAAATGCCTAGAGACTATATTAGTCTTTATGGCCAAATTGAAAGCCAGGTTGAACCACAAAACTTTCCTGGTCCTAGTTCTTCGCGCGGCATTATTATCAGCATTAAACTGGTTGTACTGGATCTTCTCAGAAAATCCACTATTCCTTAATGCGCTATCGTACTAAGGCACAGCATTATGGAATGCTGCGTCGTCCGAAGAAATTGAAGATATTCTTCTACCTACATTGCTGACTAAGTTCCTAAGGATAACTGGCGGATGGTTTGAATCTTTGCTAATATACGATAGCTTTTCATTGGGCTTACGGAAAGGTTTAAATCTATCCGACCTTACATTAAAATTTACGTCTAAAAAATCTACACTATTCAGGTTAGTATCTATTGTAACCCGTAAGCCCATCCTTTGGAAGAAAGCTATGAGGTCCTTCCTAAGTCTATCTGATTCATGGCCGTTTAAATTATGGGTGGCTATAAGGCCGTCATCCCTATATAAACCTGCATCTATAAATGGGAATTCTATTTTTAGATTATGAAGAATAAAGACTCCTACGAGCATACATAGCTCAGCCCCGTCGTATGCCCCCATCGGTACATCGAAGAGAGAATCCTCACTCTTCTTAATCCAGGTGGAATCCTCGAAAAAAAGAAGTGATTTCCTCGCATGCATAATAATATCAATTTCCGAGCTATCAATGCTGACATACTGCTTGGCGAAGTCTAATGCCCTTAGGAGTAACGTCCTAGATATTGACGGATAAAAGTTAATAATATCGAATTGTGTAAAACTGCAATTATTCTTATAGCTAATACCTTTAAACCACTCTATGAGTGACTTACTATTCTTCCAAATTCTCAAGTCTACTTCACTATCTAACTTAGTTAAAATACGGTCCAAAATATTTTTGCTAATAATGCCTATCTCAGTTTTAGCCGGATTTATCAATCTACATTTGGGGTTTCTATTAAAATTGGCTTTATGGTCTTTTAGTGTAATAAAAGCTGGTCGTGGGGAAAGATATTCAATCCTATCACTAATCTTAAGATTGTTAGCTATTCCTCTTGCTTCCAAATTCACCTCTTTGTATATATTTGTGTTATCTTTTTTGTATGTGTCTGTGACACTATATATGTATATGTATATATATATATATATATATATATATATTTATTTATTATATAGAAGGAGCTTCTACAGGACTAGAACTGTTTCATTCAAGAGAAATCTTCAGGAAGCTAGTTAACAAGAATTGTATTGGCATTTATACATTTAGGCAGGTTTAACGGGGGGGGGACTCTTTTGGGGGTAGGCATAGCGCAAAATATCATACTTGGGGGAGTGGTCAAGGAGTCAGTGTTAAATTAGATAGAAGAATAAATAAATAAAAAAAAAAAAAAAAATTAAAAAAAAACCCTATATGTAAAAAAAAACAAAAAAAACCTATATATAAAAAAAAGGGGGAATAGAGTTTTAGGTAAATAAGGAGATTCTCACTTGTACCTATGCACACATGTATACATACATACACACACATACAAACTTATATACATATACATACACACATACATACACACACATATATATATACATATATATACACTTACACATACACATATCTACACATACACATATATGTATACATACACACACTCACATGCATACACGTATACACACATGTATATATACACACACGACCTCACATACATATACGCACAGAAAATTATATATACACATACACACACATACTCACATACACGCATACACACACATATCCACACACACACATGCACACACAGCACACTAGTCCCTATATACACATATATACACATACACACACATACATACATGTATATATATACATATGTGTACCTATGCAAACCTACACATACACACATATATATACACATACAAATACAGACCCATTCCCTAATTTTAATTTTATTATCTTCGTTTATTACTTTTGTTATCTTTGGCCGCCTGGTCACAAACATCTTGGCTATGACAGCCAGTCCATTTATCTGTCTACTGGAAAACAAGCACTCATTCACTCACGCACACTCTTTAGCACGTACTCTCACTCATTCGTACACTCATACACATACACGCACGCACACGTTATATTCATACATACATCCAACTACATACATTCACGTATATACACATACGTACGCGTACCTACAGATTTATGTCTACACTCTTAGAAGGCTAGTCTATATATATACACCAATAAATATAAATACACACACATACATATACACCTATATACAAATACATACATGTATATATATATATATACATATATATATATATATATATCATCATCATTTAACATCCGCTTTCCATGCTAGCATGGGTTGGACGGTTCAACTGGGGTCTGGGGAGCCCGAAAGCTGCACCAGTCCAGTCAGATCTGGCAGTGTTTCTACAGCTGGATGCCCTTCCTAACGCCAACCATCCGGTCGTGGCCGTTCGCCAGCCTCATCTAGCACCTGTGTCGGTGGCACATAAAAACACCTTCCGAAGACCCGGCAAGACTAGTCAGGCCATAAACCATGGCCCCTACCTGGGACGTAGTCAGTCCACCTGTGCATACCTTCCTCCTTGTGATACTTGTGAAGGCCTGTTGAGGCAAGTGAAAATCAAAATCAAAATCAAATCAAAATAGATGAACATCAATGGAATTTGTATCTTTGTGGTACCAGTGCCGGTGGCACACAAGAGAAAACCATCCGAAAGTGGCCGTAGCCAGTACCGCATCGACTGGCCTCCGTGCTGTGGGCACATGACAAACACCATCCGATCGTGGCCGTTCGCCAGCCTCATCTAGCACCTGTGTCGGTGGCACATAAAAACACCATCCGAAGACCCGGCAAGACTAGTCAGGCCATAACCCATGGCCCCTACCTGGGACGTAGTCAGTCCACCTGTGCATACCTTCCTTCTTGTGACACTTGTGAAGACCTGTTGAGGCAAGTGAAAATCAAATCAAAACAAATCAAAATAGATGAACATCAATGGAATCTGTATCTTTGTGGTACCAGTGCCGGTGGCACACAAGAGAACCATCCGAACGTGGCCGTAGCCAGTTCCGCATCGACCGGCCTCCGTGCTGTGGGCACGTAACAAACACCATCCGATCATGGCCGTTCGCCAGCCTCATCTGGCACCTGTGTCGGTGGCACATAAAAACACCTTCCGAAGATCCGGCAAGACTAGTCAGTCCACCTGTGCATACCTTCCTTCTTGTGGCACTTGTGAAGACCGGTTGAGGCAAGTGAAAATAAAATCAAAATCAAAATCAAAATAGACAAAATAGATGAACATCAATGGAATTTGTATCTTGTGGTACCAGTGCCTGTGGCACACAAGAAATCCATCAGTGCCGTAGTCAGTGCGGTGGGCACATGACAAACACCATCCGATCGTGGCCGTTCGCCAGCCTCATCTAGCACCTGTGTCGGTGGCACATAAAAACACCATCCGAAGACTAGTCAGGCCATAACCCATGGCCCCTACCTGGGACGTAGTCAGTCCACCTGTGCATACCTTCCTTCTTGTGACACTTGTGAAGACCTGTTGAGGCAAGTGAAAATCAAAACAAATCAAAATAGATGAACATCAATGGAATTTGTATCTTTGTGGTACCAGTGCGGTGGCACGTGGCACATAAGAAAACCATCCGAACGTGGCCGTAGCCAGTACCGCATCGACTGGCCTCCGTGCTGTGGGCACGTAACAAGCACCATCCGATCGTGGCCGTTTGCCAGCCTCATCTGGCACCTGTGTCGGTGGCACATAAAAACACCATCCGAGCGTGGCCGTCTGCCAGCCTCGTCTGGCACCTGTGTCGGTGGCACATAAAAACACCATCCGAGCGTGGCCGTCTGCCAGCCTCGTCTGGCACCTGTGTCGGTGGCACATAAAAACACCATCCGAGCGTGGCCGTCTGCCAGCCTCGTCTGGCACCTGTGTCGGTGGCACATAAAAACACCATCCGAGCGTGGCCGTCTGCCAGCCTCGTCTGGCACCTGTGTCGGTGGCACATAAAATCACCCACTACACTCTCGGAGTGGTTGGCGTTAGGAAGGGCATCCAGCTGTAGAAACACTGCCAGATCTGACTGGACTGGTGCAGCTTTCGGGCTCCCCAGACCCCAGTTGAACCGTCCAACCCATGCTAGCATGGAAAGCGGATGTTAAATGATGATGATATATATATATATATATATGTATATATATATATATACATGTATGTATTTGTATATAGGTGTATATGTATGTGTGTGTATTTATATTTATTGGTGTATATATATAGACTAGCCTTCTAAGAGTGTAGACATAAATCTGTAGGTACGCCTACGTATGTGTATATACGTGAATGTATGTAGTTGGATGTATGTATGAATATAACGTGTGCGTGCGTGTATGTGTATGAGTGTACGAATGAGTGAGAGTACGTGCTAAAGAGTGTGCGTGAGTGAATGAGTGCTTGTTTTCCAGTAGACAGATAAATGGACTGGCTGTCATAGCCAAGATGTTTGTGACCAAGCCGCCAAAGATAACAAAAGTAATAAACGAAGATAATAAAATTAAAATTAGGGAATGGGTCTGTATTTGTATGTGTATATATATGTGTGTATGTGTAGGTTTGCATAGGTACACATATGTATATATATACATGTATGTATATGTATGTATGTGTGTGTATATGTGTGTGTATGTGTATATATGTGTATATAGGGACTAGTGTGCTGTGTGTGCATGTGTGTGTGTGGATATGTGTGTGTATGCGTGTATGTGAGTATGTGTGTCTATGTGTATATATAATTTTCTGTGCGTATATGTATGTGAGGTCGTGTGTGTATATATACATGTGTGTATACGTGTATGCATGTGAGTGTGTGTATGTATACATATATGTGTATGTGTAGATATGTATATGTATGTGTATGTGTAAGTGTATATATATGTATATATATATGTGTGTGTATGTATGTGTGTATGTATATGTATATAAGTTTGTATGTGTGTGTATGTATGTATACATGTGTGCATAGGTACAAGTGAGAATCTCCTTATTTACCTAAAACTCTATTCCCCCTTTTTTTTTATATATAGGTTTTTTTTTGGGTTTTTTTTTACATATAGGGTTTTTTAATTTTTTTATTTTATTTTTTTATTTATTCTTCTATCTAATTTAACACTGACTCCTTGACCACTCCCCCAAGTATGATATTTTGCGCTATGCCTACCCCCAAAAAAGTCCCCCACCAACACCCCGTTAAACCTGCCTAAATGTATAAATGCCAATACAATTCTTGTTAACTAGCTTCCTGAAGATTTCTCTTGAATGAAACAGTTCTAGTCCTGTAGAAGCTCCTTCTATATAATAAATTAATTTTACTCTGCTATGTATTGAGTACCTTATTGACTGTGGTTAACCCCGAATCAACCCGGGACCTACATATACATATATATATATATATATATATATATATATATATATATATATATATATATATACATACATACATATATACATACATATATACATACATATATATATATACATACATATATATACATATATATATACATACATATATATATACATACATATATATTACATACATATATATATACATACATATATATACATATATATATATAATACATATATACATACACATATATATACATATATTATATACATACATATATATACATAATATATATATACATACATATATATATACATATATATATATACATACATATATATATACATACATATATATATACATACATATACATATATATATACATATATACATATATACATATATAATATATATACATACATATATATATACATACATATAATATATACATATATATATACATACATATATATACATACATATATATACATATATATACATATATATATATACATATATATATATATATATATATATATTATACATACATATACACACAAATGTGTATATATAAGTATATATATATATATATATATATATATATATATATATATATATATACATATAGACACAAATGTGTATATATAAGTATATATATATATATATATATGTATATATATATATATATATATATATATATATATATATATATATATATATATACATATATATACATATACACACAAATGTGTATATATAAGTATATTGTACTATGGTCCTCAATAAAAATTCTCTGGGGAACAGTGAACTGTGTACTTCAATACAAGCATGAAGTGTGTTTATGTGTGTGTGTATGCGAGAGTCTGTGCATGCATGTGTGTAATTCAATCCTTAACCATCTGCTGTCGCCAGTTAATGTATATGGGGACACTTCTTTTGAAAGCTGACCAGTAAATGGGTTCATTATGCCATCTTGTATGTGTGTGTGTGTGTGTCTCTGTATTCATCTTAAACTGAGCATCAACATAATACATTCAGTGTACATCCTTTTGACTTTTGTTGGTTTTGTTTTCTTTTGCCTATATATATATATATATACACACACACACACACTGTTGTTGCTTTGGGTAGCATTGACCAACTGCCTACTCTGTTCTTTCATACTAACACCAAGAATATGTGTGCATGAATTCTTTTAATTTTGTTACTACTGTTCTTGGCATCATTTTTGTTGATATTGTTGTTATGGTTTTTTCTCAGTATTGATTGCTTAAGGAGTTTTATTGATAGAACTGTATGCATGTTCTCTCTCGTGAGGACATCTCATGTATAGTTCTTTGAATTATATTTTCCATGACAGTCACACTGAGGATTTGCAGACATTTACGTAATGTAAATGGTAACAATGAAACCTAGGTATGTGACTAATCACTATATTTTGTATCTTTTCATTAGTCTTGCTCACTTTATGTTCTGGCGTTTGCCAAAATTCCTTGACAACAACTTTTCTTAGTGATCAGACTATATGGGGTCTACCTTTAGCATATTAGGAATCCACCTAGCAGTCATTCCTCTTATATGCATATATATATATATATAAAACCATGTAAATGTAATAAACCTCATTAAGGGATCATAAATCCAATGAAAATACTGGTTAGTTACCAATCTATAGAAAGCTCAACTATAAGGTAACCATATAAACCGTGGTTCATATATTTAAAGAATAAAGAGAAAATGGAGAGGTAATTAATAAAATTATTTATTAATTACAAAATATGACAACATCTCTGACAGCTGTTTCAGTTCAGAAATCTTTAGATAATTAATTTATAAAATTAAAATCATTATAAGATGAATCTCTTCAGAGGTAGAAGATTCATTGCTTAAATACACAAATATATTATCATTACCTCTGATTATATTTTCAGATATGCCCCTATTTAAATTTGTTCCGACTTTGCTGTCTTTATATATATTTTACCTTATATCCCTGCTATACATGAAAGTATTTTACGTAATTCATTGTAATTTATTTTATTCTATTTTATTTTCAATTTATTTATATATATGTATTTCCTTTTATGTAATGTTTATTTTCTTAATAATTCCTTTATCTCCTTAAGCATGTTTCATAGCATATTTACTTCTGGTTTCTCTAACAGAATACTGTATGTCTGAAATTTTTAATTAAAAATTTTTTTTCCCTATCTAATAGTTTATTTTTATTATTGTTTTTTTACCTTAAAGGCTTGAAATAAATTTTCTTAAGGGATGCATGGAAATATTATATATTCGATATTTTTCTCTTTCCATATTATTCTGAACTTGCTATTTATTTATATATTTAAATTAAATTTTAGCGCATTATTATTATAAACATAAGCAATAAGTTATTATTATTATATTTAGTAATTATTTATCCCTTTTAGATAACTTCG
This sequence comes from Octopus sinensis, assembly GCF_006345805.1. NCBI lineage: Eukaryota > Metazoa > Mollusca > Cephalopoda > Octopoda > Octopodidae > Octopus > Octopus sinensis. The sequence continues at coordinate 64,874,797 of NC_043001.1, forward strand.
GTTAATACATAATTGCCACTGTTTGCTTCTACTTGACTTAAATTTTATAACTCGAAATTTTTTATATTGCAGTATTATAGATAAGTATGATATTATATGGTATTATTGGTCCTTTGGGTTGTAAATTCATAAGTTTGTGAGTATATGTATTCTGTGTGATGTCATAAATATGTGTAATGAGCTTAAGTTTATGGGGGTAAATGTGTTTTATGCATACTGTTCATATAATTGATGTCCAGAAAAGATAATTATTCCCCTGACCATTTGAGGAAGTCTATTGTCTGTGCATCTTTAGTGCTTATTGTACACATACATTTGCCACACACAAGGACTATTTTTTCTGTTGACCTTCCTGTGGTACTGCTACACCTCTTATGTGTCAAATGTTTGCACTGGGTACAATGTATGGAGTTTTTACCAACATCCTTTAGTCCTCCAGGCAATAACGGAGGTATTCAAGACAGGATGCCCCTGGGAGCTCCTCTATGCTGATGACTTTGCTCTAATTGCTGAGTCACTATCAGAACTGGAGGAGAAGTTTCAGGTGTGGAAGCAAGGATTAGAATCGAAGGGCCTTAGAGTCAACCAAGCCAAAACCAAAGTCCTAATAAGTAGGAAGGTAGACGAATCACAAACACCTTTAGAGGTAGATGGCCCTGCACGATCTGCAGAAAAGTTGTAGGTAGAAACTCTATAAGATGCACCAAGTGTAAGCTATGGACACATAAGAGGTGCAGCAATGTCAAAGGAAGGCTAACTAGGAAAATAGTTTTTGTATGTGGCAGATGCTCAAGAGCAATAAACACTGAAAATGTGCAGAGACCAACTTCCACCACATTCCAGGGAGAAAAACTAGAAGTAGTTGATAGCTTCCGTTACCTAGGTGACCAAGTCAGTAGCGGAGGTGGGTGTGCTGAAAGTGTAACTGCTAGAGTAAGAATAGCCTGGGCAAAGTTCAGAGAGCTCTTACCCCTGCTGGTGACAAAAGGCCTCTCGCACAGAGTAAAAGGCAGACTGTATGATGCATGTGTACAAACAGCCATGCTACATGGCAGTGAAACATGGGCCGTGACTGCTGAGGATATGCATAAGCTCACAAGAAATGAAGCCAGTATGCTCCGATGGATGTGTAATGTCAGTGTTCATACTCGACAGATGTAAATACCTTGAGAGAAAAGTTGGACCTAAGAAGCATCAGTTGTGGTGTGCAAGAGAGACGTTTGCACTGGTATGGTCATGTGATGAGAATGGATGAAGATAGTTGTGTGAAAAAGTGCCACACCCTAGCAGTTGAGGGAACCTGTAGAAGAGGTAGACCCAGGAAAACCTGGGACAAGGTGGTGAAGCACGACCTCCGAACTTTAGGTCTCACTGAGGAAAAGACTATAGACCAAGACCTATGGAAGTATGCTGTGCGTGAGAAGACCCGGCAGGACAAGTGAGACCATAACCCATGGCCTCTGCCTGGGATGTAGCCAGTCGACTTATGCATACCTTTCCTTCCTGGGACACAAAACTCCATTTGTGAAGACCTGTTGAGGCAAATGGAAATCAGAACCAAAATCGAAGTCGATCAACATCAATGGAAATTGCAGCTGTGATACCAGTGCCGGTGGCACGTAAGCGAACCATCCGATCGTGGCCGTTGCCAGCACCACCTCGACTGGCCTCCGTGCCGGTGGCACGTAAAAAGCACTATCCGATCATGGCCATTGCCAGCCTGGCCTGGCCCCCATGCCGGTGGCATATAAAAAGCACCATCCGACCGTGGCCGTTTGCCAGCTCCGTCTGGCACATAAAAAGCACCCACTACACTCACGGAGTGGTTGGCATTAGGAAGGGCATCCAGCCGTAGAAACACTGCCAGATCAGACTGGGCCTGGTGCAACCTTCTGATTTCCCAGACCCCAGTTGAACTGTCCAACCCATGCTAGCATGGAAAGCAGATGCTAAATGATGATGATGAGCAGGCCCATCTCCCTGAAGGGACTTGTGATTTGTCTACTTTCCTACTTACTAAGACTTTGTTTTTTGCTAAATTAATTCTAAGGCCCTTAGATTCCAAACCTTGCTTCTACACCTGAAATTTCAGCTATAAGTTATCAGTGTGGAGGAGATCTGAGGGGCAGCCAGTCTTGAATTCCTCTGTTATGGCCTGGAAGACTATCATAAAGAAGAGGAGGCTGGGAGCTGATCCTTGGTGAACTCATACTTGTACACTAAATTCATCGCTATACTTGTTTCCAATCTTCACCTTATTGGCAACATTCCAGTACATGATTTCTACATCTCTCACTAACCACTCATCTAACCCTAGCTTCTGCATTGACCACCAGATAAGAAAGCAAGGGATTCTGTCAAAGGCTTTTTCCATGTCGACAAAAGCCAAGTACAGAGGTTTCTTTTTGGTTAAGTACTTTTCCTGCAGTCACCTAACCAGGAATATATCATGTCGTGCTTTTCCCTGACACAAAACCAAACTGTATCTCATCTAGGCTAACTCTCTTCCAAATTAGTTGAGCTATAACCCTTTCTGTAACTTTCATTACTTGGTCAAGTAGTTTGATACCTATGTAATTATTTCCATTTAAGGCATCACATCTTTGTAGTAGTTGAGTATGGTACTGCTACACCAATCGTTGGATATTACTCTCTTGTGGACAACCCGATTAACTATATGGTTGACTCTGTCAGATATTTTAAGCATCTCACAGCAGTGATTTTTGATGGGCCAGGGGCTTTCCTTGTCTTCATTTCCTTCATGGTTTTATCTACCAAGCAACTGTCAATTTAGATAGCCGGTCTCTCAGTTGGGTCTACATTAGTCAGACTATCCTTTTCCCATACATTCTTTACATTTAGCAGGTTTTCATAAAAGCATTTCCAAACCTCTTTCTTTGCAGAATCACTATCTGTAAGTAAACCATCATCCATGCAGACACTCTTCTTTCCTATGACATCATTTCCTTTTTTCACACACTCTCTTACAATCCAAAGTACTTCAAGCCCCTGATCTTCTTACTGCAGAATATTGGCAAACTTCTTCCTTTCTACTGCTCCCTTGGCTAAATATACCTGTCTCCTAGCCTCCCTTCTGGCTATCTGATGCAGTTCCCTGCTACCACCACACTTCCAGTCCTTCCAGGCATGTTTCTTCTCTCTAGTGCCCCTATCATTTACACTATTAGGTCAAGAAGAGACTTTGCACCAGCCACAAATCTGGTCAGTGGCCCTCAACATGTCTCATAGAAACTTCCAGTTGTCCTCCATGTTATATGTCACTATATCCTCCTCTTTTTCATCAAATGCTTCCAGTAACATGTTCCTAAACTTATGACCATTCAGAGAATCCTTAAGCTTCCAGACCATTCTTTTCCACACTGGTTGTCTTCCTGGAAGCCTTCTAGCCCTGACTCTTAAGTTGCTAGTGACTAACCAATGTTGAGGGGTGCATTCTTCACCAGGGAAAGTTTTGGCATTTATAAGCAACCATCTTTCCTGTTTTCTGGTGAGAATGTAGTCAATCTGGCTAGTGTACCAACCAGATTGATAGATGAACAGGTGACTGGCAGGTTTTCTGAAGATCATAAGGTCATTTGCAGCACAGAACTTCAGCACCCTGGTTTCCTCTTCATTGCAGGAACCAACTCTGTTGCCACCATGCACATCATGGAACCCACCCAGATGTTGCCCAACATGTCCACTGAAGTCACCAGCCACAAAGAAACTCCTTGTCATTCGTTTAAAATTGATCTTTCTGTTCATTAAGTAGTACTGGTCAAAGAGCATAGACCAAAATAATAGTTGCTGTTCCACTTTGCAAAATTAGTTTAAGCTTACAAATTCTATCACTCATTCTGACTACCTCAACCCATTTCTCAGCAAGAAGTATGACCACACCACCAACTCTATCACTGTTCCCTACCCAGAAGATTTTACACCTATGCTCTTTGCCTGTGAAGAACCTAGCAGAACCCCCTCTCCATCTTACTTCTTGGATGCAACACATATCTACAGGCTTCCCTTCAAGCATCTCAACAATCTCATTGGACCTATCTTTCAATGTGCCCACACTGAGAGTGCCAACTCTAAGGGCGAGGAAGGTGTGGGCAGAGGGTAAGCACTCACTATCAAGTTTCAACTTATTTCATAATCTATTGTTTCCAGGAATTTTATTATTATTATTTTGATTTTGATTATAGTAAATTTTATCTTTATACCCAGCTTCAAATAACGTGGTTATATAATTTCGATTTTAAAATACAAGTTGATATATTTTTAATGACAGAACTTATTTTTATTTACATACCTTAAGCACTCATTTGGTTTATGATATAGTTGGTATAGTTCAGTACTTAAATCCAGAGTAATATCAGAGCCAACCTTTGTATAATCATTTTCTATCAAGATAGAGAGAGCCAGAGATGCTTCAAGAATTTAAAAATGTTGTTTTCCAAGACCTTTGAAGATTAACCTTAGGGAAAAGAGTGTCATCTCTATATAATCCACCTCCTAATTTAGGAAATTCGCTATGTATACAATTAACCCTTTTGTTATCAAACCGCCCAAAGCCGCCCGAAAAAAATTTTGGTTCATGTGACCAAGCCGCCCAAAACCGCCCATAATTACCTATTCATATTTAAATGAGAATATCAGAGCAAATTTCGTTAGTACATTCGTGAAAACACGTGATTATGCTTCGTAAACAGTTCATCTACAGTTTTGTACAATGATCGAAGTGTAATTTTAATTCCGTGAATTTTGGGAGATTTTTTTCCAAATTTGTTCCTGTTGTGTTTTCAAAATTTGTAATTCTGACAAAAAATGGATACGAATTTCATTCTATCAAGCAGCGAGTCAGAATTTGAAAGATTTTCTACTGAAGACCTTGATAAATCTAACTCTATGACTGACAAAAAAAAAAGCACGTGGTATTTGATAATGAATCTGATGTTTCATTTTCCAAAAGTGAAAGCAGTGAATCCGAGAGCTCTGTCAGCGATAAAAATGAAATCGCACCTGAATGGAGTGAAAATTTAAAAACTGTTTCTTTCAGTGATTTTTCTGAAGAAACTGGACCAAGCCACAGTCTTTCCCAGGAGAGTAAAGCCTTAGACTATTTCCTTTTACTTTTTCCAATGAGCCTATTTGAAATCATTACGGTAGAAACAAACCGTTACGCTGAATGTAAACAAAGCGAAAAAAAGGATAGTTTGTGGTTTCCCACAACCTTAAATGAAATTAAGGCCTATTTTGCCATAAATATTATTATGGTATCAGAAAGTTACCCAGAATAACAAATTACTGGAGTAGCGATGAGCCCTTTGGAGACGAATATGTATCAAGTATAATGACGAGGACACGATTTTTGAAATTGACTCAGTATTTGCATGTAAGAGACACGAGCAGTACACCAGTACGTGGAGAACCAGGATTTGATCCCTTATTTAAAATAAGACCCCTTATTGACTGTGTTCAAAACACATATAAAACTGTTTATAAACCGGGGAGATGTTTATCAATTGATGAGGGTATGATGGGCTATAAAGGCTGAGTACGTTTTTTGACAGTATATGCCAGGAAAGCCCACAAAATGGGGGATCAAAGTTTGGAAGATTTGCGAATCAAATACCAGTTACTGCTCTGGATTTCAATTCTATACTGGTAAAAGAGACAATTATGTAAGTCAGCATGGCCTAGGGTACGATATGGTCTGGAATTTATCACTTCCATACCATAACCAGGGCCATATATATTATTTTTTGACCGATTTTTCAGTTCGGTCAAACTTGCAGAGAATTTAGATACTGTGGCAACACATACATGTGCTACAGGACTGCCATTGGATATAAAAAAAGCAAAATTTAAAAAAAAGGTGAAATAATTCAACGGCAGAAAGGAAATTTGCGAGCAACCGCATACAGAGATAAGAGGCAGATCAATTTTCTGTCTACCTGTGCACGGCCACATGTGGATGAAAATGGCACGCCATTTGTGAACCTCAATTATAACAGGTATATGGGTGGTGTAGATCGGCTGAATCAGATGATGTCTTACTATCCAGTTGGCAGACCGGGGAATAAACGATGGCGATACCTAGTTTGGTATATAGTAAACATGAGTATTACTAATGCGTTTATACTATATACCAAATCGGGACCGGCTCGAAAGCGATGCGACCATCTGCAGTTCCGAGCAGATGTAGCAACGTAACTAAGAGCTGGTTATTCCTAAAAAAAAATAACTGTAGAGAGAAAAATCAAAGCCTGCCAGAGGGATATCCCTCTGAATTCAGCTGATCTGCATAAATTAGAAAAAATCGAGGGTCGCAAAAGCCTTCATCAAAAAAGGAAAGCTCCTAGTGGAAGGGCTGCTGAAACAACTTTCCAATGTGCATTCTGCAAGGTTGCATTATGTAGAGCAGGGTGCTTTACAAGTTTTCACGATAGGAATATTGTGTGATTTGATTTTATAAATATTTTCAAATTTACTTCGTTTTTATTTTTCTATCTCTTTTACTCTTTTACTTATTTCAGTCATTTGACTGCGGCCATGCTGGAGCACCGCCTTTAATCGAGCAACTCGACCCCGGGACTTATTCTTTTTGTAAGCCCAGTACTTATTCTATCGGTCTCTTTTGCCGAACTGCTAAGTAACGGGGACATAAACACACTAGCATCGGTTGTCAAGCAATGCTAGGGGGACAAACACAGACACACATACATATATACGACAGGCTTCTTTCAGTTTCCGTCTACCAAATCCACTCACATGGCATTGGTTGGCCCGGGGCTATAGCAGAAGACACTTGTCCAAGATACCACGTAGAGGGACTGAACCTGGAAACATGTGGTTGGTTAGCAAGCCACACAGCCACTCCTGCCACACAATACCACACAGCCACTCCTGCGTGTAATTTTAATTTACTTGTTATTTTAATTTACCTGTAAGGTGAGTGACGAAATTTGATTAATTTCTTTTGTAAATCATTATTGTATCTATGTATGTATCTATACATTATTGTATCTGTGTATCTATGTATGTGGGAGAGCTTATTTAATCTAGTTGATGGTGTGTCTATTTTGTTTTCTAGTTTTCTTTACAGACAAATTCTAGTCTTTCGTTTTACTTATACCTTCATGGTACACCTGTCTTTTGTGTGTTTAAATTCACCTGATGAATCGAGTAATGTGCACAACTCTTCTATAGTAAAATTTTGTTGTATACCCAATTGAATAGCTAATAACCCATTTTCTATAGCGATGTTTGAACAATAAAATTCTAATAATTTTATATTTTGCTGAATTTACCTGTATCTACCTGTAATTATGGTATAGAATTAGTTGAGAACCTTTCATTAAATTATCTTCCAAAAATCACATTAATATATTGATAAATAAAAAAGTTATAGTTGTTTAATGAAACCAGACTAAATTTATGATTATGTTAGAAATTAATTGAAACACATAAGGTTGGTCAGAAATATAGTAACGAAAGGGTTAAGATTGTAAATCAGTTTCTTGAGTCAAGTCACAGGACCCCACAGTAATGTCAAAATAATCAGGTCTATCAGTTCTAGTTCACTACTTGCCACTGAATTTGATTATGGGTTTCCTAGTCATTAGTATTACATCAACATCATGTTTAAATAAAGCTGAATTCTTCATCACATTAAGGCCTTATTAAGAAGTATAGAGTTGATGGATGAGTATGAAGAGCTCAGAATAAGACTACAACATGACTGGAATTGCTTTCTATAGATGGATGGAAAATGACGAATATTTTTTCTCATTGTATACTCATTTCCAAATCAGCTTATCAATACAAATGCATTAAACTTATCTACTATTTTTCATTCAAAGTATATGTATTGCTTAATTTTTAAACAATTTTATTTTACAAAATAATTTGATTTATTCTTGAGAACTAAAAACTAAGCAAATATTACTAGTGCTCTTCAACGGCTCCTAACACTACAATCAATTAACATAGGAACAACAAATATTGCTGTTCTTATTTTAAAGTGTTCATTCAAGGCTTCCCTATAGTATGCAGAGCTGGGTGATTTGACAAATTGGACTTAAGCTTCTTGGTTTCAGACAACTAAGAAAATATGATTTTTCTGTTTTGATATCATATCAAACAAACTCTCTAACTTTTCACAAAGAAATACTGTCCCCGTACAGAAAACGGACAACTAACCTACACTCACCAATTTTCTTTAAACTGAAAGTCACAGTCTTTCTCCATCCCTATTATAGTGATTTCTTCTTATATGATCTGTTTTCCCTATCTAACATAAAGTGTTATACTTCAATATTCTCATTGTATCATGTTTTATGTTATTTTAATAAATTATCTGGAAGAATAAGATTTTCAGATCAATAGCAGTTATTTTCTTAAAATTATATGAATCATACCTGTCTTCAAACAAAATAAAGTTGAATTCTTCAGATAATTTAACAAGTTGAGAGATAAAATTCATGTTAAAATCCAGAACAATGTCAATGTGGGTCTTCACAGCACAAATATATGGTGCTATTTTCTCAACTATCTGCAATAAAAGAGAAAAAGATATGAATCTCAAATGATCAGTTTATATCTACAGATATCAAGGAAACCATATAACTAATTTTGGACTTATTACATCAATATCACCCACATTCCAAATTTTGTGCATTTTTTCCTACACTAATATAGGATTAAGAGATCTCATCTAGCTTTCATACTTATTAGTTTAGCTACACTATTTCAGTATAATTTCCTACACAATATTGTTAACAGGATTTGATGATGGAAACTATTAGTGTTAACATGACTTTTAAAATCTTGTATGTCACAAATCTGCCCAAAAAGCTCATGTGTCTGTCAGACCTGTACAACCAGAAATGGCCCAAATAAAAACACTCATGTTTATATCTGTTTAAAAAAAAACTTACTAACTCTTTAATCTAAGAGAGAAAGCTTTAATCCCTTCCTCTACCATATATTTACATTGGCCGCTATCAAAACTGATGTGCATATTACTGAACTTCTGCAATTTATTTTTGGATCGAGTACATTCTTTCTGAAGGAAGTAACTCGGCTTCTTTGTAAATTTCACAATGGATAAGCTGCAAAGAAGTTAAACATTTTTTTGTGCTTGTGTGTTTATGTTTCATCAGCAATTTTGAATTTAACTGCTTTTTAATTATTGCTATGTAATATTGAACAGACACAATATTATATTTAGCACATAGCACTATTTAAATTTATAAAAAAAGAACAAGTATATAACTATAAACAACTGCATTTTTGATAACCCTCCAGATCAACAAAGACCATCTACAGTTGGATGTTATTGAGGAAAAGTTTGTCCAATACAACATGGGAACTCTTATTTTCAACTCTCAAGGAAAGTTACATATGGTTAATAAGGTGTGCCTATCAGATATAGTTGCTAAGATTTTGAAAACATTATGCTCTGTAGGTGATATGTTAAATACTCATGAGTATTCAGGTACTGCAGCAAGATATTAATTCAAAGACTAGCTAAGCAAAATAAAAATCTGCTACATGGGAAAAGAGGATGCACTGGAGAAAGCAATTATAGGGGTCACAATATGATGGACCAAATCTTGAAAGTTTTGAAAGAGCTTTTGGATACTGTTAGTATGGGTAAGATACAGTTTAGATTTGTATAGAGCAACAAAAGCTCAGTATGATTTGGCAAATGGCTTTGCTTTATATGTAAAAGTACTACTTGAGTGTGGTCAATGCCTGTCCCACTGGACTAGCTCCTGTGCCAGTGGTACGTAAAAAGTACCATTCAAGCATGGTTGTTGCCAGTGCTGCCTGATTGGCCCCCATGCTGGTGGCACGTAAAAGGTACTCTGTTGTAGTGGTTGGCGTTAGGAAGGGTATCCAGCTGTAGAAACCTTGCCAGATCAAATTGGAGCCTGGTGCAGCCTCCTGGCTTGCCAGTCCTCAGTCAAACCGTCCAACCCATGCCAGCATGGAAAGTGGACGTTAAATGATGATGATGATGATGATGATGATGCATGGAAAACAAGATAGAAACTCAATACTGCATACTCTGAACAAGCAATGGGAACACAAAAAGTGCAGAGATATCTGGCAGGTTGAGAAATCCCAAACTGTAGCTATCATAGATGTACAAGAGTAAAGAGGTGCATCTATAAAATAAAAACAATTTATTTGGTATAGATGATAGTCTTTATTACTTAAGTGATCTAATTAAGCTAAATCTATCTGTTAATGATAACCTATTTCCACTAAGGTGGTGAGCTGACAGAATCATTAGTACATCAGACATACTGCTTAGTGGCTTTTCATCCGTTTTTATGTTCTGAGTCCAAAATACTCTCCCAAAATTGCTGGCCTTGTCCTAAAATTGGAAACCAATAACTACTTATTTTTATCCTACAATCTGATCAATTATTAATGTGATGACATTTTCTCTAACTAACCCTTTCTCTCTCCCTATGTTTCTCTATGTCCCCCCACTTTCCATAACCATCATCGCCATATATAAAAGAGCGATCGCATTATCGTTAACCCCACTCGCTTCCAAATATCTAAAGAAGAAATACGCACAGATCATGAATGGCTAAAGCTAAGTGACTCTTTCAGCCTCGCTACAACTACCTTCTATCCTTGCACGTATCAACATTATCCTTTCACTATTCTTCGATTACTATCTCATTGTATTGTTCCTCATTCTTTCAGTATTCCCTCATTACCCCGTCTAGCTCAAACATTTTTTTCATTTAGTCTTGTCTCCCGGTTCATAGCCACTCTGATTTTTCAAACCTATTTTCTAGCTCACACGATTAACAGAACCTCTTTGATTTTCAAACCTATTTGCTAGCTCACACAATTAACAGAACCTCTTACTAAGTTACGGTGTTATATTAGTTATCAAATAATGATTATTCCCTCTGATCTTTCAAACCTATTTTCTAGCTCACATGATAAACAGAACCTCTTTCTAGGTATGGACTATTCAGATTGCCTGACGAACTCAGATTTTACCTGTTTTGCCCCAAGTATATATTGGTTATCAAATAATGTTTATCGACAATGCCGTCCCCTACAACTATGCTAGTCAATTTCCTCACACCGCTTTATTCCCACGTGTTCCTCGACCTCCTCTCTCCACCCCTCTCTAACTAACCCTTTCTCTCTCCCTATGTTTCTCAATGCCCCCCCCCTTCCATAACCATCATCGCCATATATAAAAGAGCGATCGCATTATCGTTAACTCCACTCGCTTCCAAATATCTAAAGAAGAAATACGCACAGATCATGAATGGCTAAAGCTAAGTGACTCTTTCAGCCTCGCTACAACTACCTTCTATCCTTGCACGTATCAACATTATCCTTTCACTATTCTTCGATTACTATCTCATTGTATTGTCCCTCATTCTTTCAGTATTCCCTCATTACCCCGTCTAGCTCAAACATTTTTTTCATTTAGTCTTGTCTCCCGGTTCATAGCCACTCTGATTTTTCAAACCTATTTTCTAGCTCACACGATTAACAGAACCTCTTTGATTTTCAAACCTATTTGCTAGCTCACACAATTAACAGAACTTCTTACTAAGTTACGGTGCACCCGCCCTCCCAACCCCTCACGATTAACAGAACCTCTTTGATTTTCAAACCTATTTGCTAGCTCACACGATTAACAGAACCTCTTACTAAGTTACGGTGCACCCGCCCTCCCACCCCCTCCACATATGCCGGAAGTTCCTATTCTTTGCCATCCCGGGGTTGCTTCCCATGAAGACTGCAAATGCTCTTTCACCATCCCTACCCCTAGTCTCGACCTATGTAAGGTAATGTTCATACAGTGCAAAATATGAAAGGCTAGTGTTATGCAGGTTGTACTGAAGGCTACTTTACTACTTCATTACTTGCACATGAATTCTGCCAAATGCGAGCTTTCTTTTCAGGTACACGAAGCTACTGTCCACCATCCCAGGGTCTATAGAGCCCATGCCTCCCACACCCTCAGGGTTGGCACACTGAAAGGTAGGTCTGGTGAGATAGTCGAGATGCTTGAACGGAGATGTGTGGATATATGTTGCATGCAAGAAATAAGGTGGAGAGGAGGATCAGCTAGGTTCCTCACAGGCAAGGAACGCAGGTACAAGATTTTCTGGGCAGGGAACACTGACGGGGTTGGTGGCGTGGGTATACTTATCGCTGAGAAATGGGTAGATAAAGTAATTGAGGTAATCAGAGTATGTGACAGAATACTTAAGATTAGATTAGTGCTTCATCATAGTTTAGCAACCATTATATCAGCCTATGCTCCTCAGTCGGGGCTACCCGATGGACAGAAAGACCGATTCTATGACACTCTTATGCAGACTACCTCGTTGACGAACAACAGAGACCTTCTCTTGGCGTACATGGAGGCTATGGCTATGGCTCCCGCAACGAGGAGGGAACCAGGCTGCTGGAGTTCTGCGATGCAAATAATCTTATGATTTGCAACACTAACTTCAGGAAACCTACCAGCCACCTAGTCACTTACCGATCGGGCCAACATACCAGCCAAATTGACTACGTCCTTGCAAGGCAAAGGGAGAGATGGCTGCTTATAAATACCAAAACCTTCCCAGGCGAAGAATGTACCCCACAACATAGACTGGTAGTTAGTGACTTTAGGATCAGGACTAGGAGGACAACCAGAAGACGACCAATATGGAGAAGAAGGATCTGGAAGCTTAAAGATCCTGCAAATGGACAGAGATTTAGGGACATATTACTTGAAGCCTTTGACGAAGTAGAAGGGGATAGAGCATCACATGGGGTAGAAGACAACTGGACGTTTCTAAGGGACAACCTGCTGAGAGCCACTGACCAGATCTGTGGCTGGTGCAAAGTCCCCTCAAGACCCAAAATAACGTGGTGGTGGAACAATATTGTTGACAGGGCTATTAGACAAAAGAAACAGGCTTGGAAGGACTGGAAGAACAGTGGTAGAAGGGAAGTGTATCAGACTGCCAGAAGGGAAGCTAGGAACAGGTGTATTTAGCCAGAGGGGAAGCAGATAAGAAAAAATTTGCCAATGTTCTGCGCAGTGAGGACCAAAGACTTGAGGTATTTTGCGTTGCAAGACAGTGTGTGAGAGAGAATCGTGATGTGGTAGGAGAGAAGTGTGTTCAGATGGAAGATGATTCACTTGCTCTAAATGAGGATGCAAATAGAGAGGTTTGGAGATGCCACTATGAAAGATTGCTGAATAAAGAAAATGAATGGGATAAAGAGAGTCTGCCGAATGTTGACCCAACAGAGGGACCAGCTATCCGAGTTGATAGTTCCGTGGTAGCTAAGGTAATTAGAAGCATGAAGACAGGGAAAGCCCCAGGCCCATCAGGAATTACTGCAGAGATGCTCAAAATGTCTGGAAGTGTCAGCTATAGCCTAGTCACCCGTATAGTTAATCAGGTGATACACAAAGGAGTCATACTCAATGACTGGTGTAGCAGCATAATAGTCAACTGCTACAAAGGTAAAGGTGACGCCCTAGATACAAATAACTACAGAGCTATCAAGCTGTTGGATCAGGTGATGAAGGTTACGGAGAGGGTCATAGCCCAACTAATTAGAGAGAGAGTTAGTTTAGATGAGATGCAGTTTGGGTTTGTGCCAGGGAAAAGTACCACTGATGCTATATTCCTGGTAAGGCAGCTGCAGGAGAATTACCTAGCCAAAGATAAGCCCCTGTACCTGGCTTTTGTTGACATGGAGAAAGCCTTCGACAGGGTCCCCCGATCCCTTATCTGGTGGTCAATGAGGAAACTAGGGATATATGAATGGTTAGTGAAAGCTGTGCGGTCCATGTATAGGGACGCTGCCAGTAAGGTGAGGGTTGGCAATGAGTACAGTGAAGAATTCCAGGTAGAGGTAGGGGTCCACCAAGGCTCAGTCCTCAGCCCCCTCCTATTTATCATAGTCCTCCAGGCAATAACGGAGGAATTCAAGACAGGATGCCCTTAGGAGCTCCTCTATGCTGATGACCTCGCTCTAATTGCTGAGTCGCTATCAGAACTGGAGGAGAAGTTTCAGGTGTGGAAACAAGGATTAGAATCGAAGGGCCTCAGAGTCAATCTAGCTAAAACCAAAGTCGTAATCAGTAGGAAGGTAGGCAAATCACAAACGCCTTCAGGTAGATGGCCCTGCTCGATCTGTAGAAAAGGTGTAGGTAGAAACTCTATAAGATGCACCAAGTGTAAGCTATGGACACATAAGAGGTGCAGCAATGTCAAAGGAAGGCTAACTAGGAAGATGGTTTTTGTATGTGGCAGATGCTCAGGAACAATAAACACTGAAAATGCTCTGAGACCAACTTCCGTCACTTTCCAGGGAGAAAAACTAGAAATAGTTGATAGTTTCCGTTACCTAGGAGACCAAGTCAGCAGCGGGGGCGGGTGTGCTGAAAGTGTAACTACTAGAGTAAGAATAGCTTGGGCAAAGTTCAGAGAGCCCTTACCTCTGCTGGTGACAAAAGGCCTCTCGCACAGAGTAAAAGGCAGACTGTATGATGCGTGTGTACGAACAGCCATGCTACATGGCAGTGAAACATGGGCTGTGACTGCTGAGGATATGTGTAAGCTCGCAAGAAATGAAGCCAGTATGCTCCGATGGATGTGTAATATCAGTACTCATACTCGGCAGAGTGTAAGTACCTTGAGAGAAAAGATGGACCTAAGAAGCATCAGTTGTGGTGTGCAAGAGAGACGTTTGCACTGGTATGGACATATGGCGAGAATGGATGAAGATAGTTGTGTGAAAAAGTGCCACACCCTAGCGGTTGAGGGAACCTGCGGAAGAGGCTGACCCAGGAAAACCTTGGACGAGGTGGTGAAGCACGACCTTCGAACTTTAGGTCTCACTGAGGAAATGACTAGAGACCGAGACCTCTGGAAGTGTGCTGTGCGCGAGAAGACCCGGCAGGACAAGTGAGTCCATAACCTGTGGCCTTCTACATGGGATGGAGCCAGCCTACGTATGCATACCTTCCCTTCTTGGGACACAAAACTCTACTTGTGAAGACCTGTTGAGGCAAGTGAGGATCAGAATCGAAATCGATCAATGGAAATTGCAGATGTGTTACCAGTGCCGGTGGCATGTAAGAGAACTGTCCGTTCGCAACCGTTGCCAGCGCTACCTCGACTGGCCTCGTGCCGGTGGCACGTAAAAAGTACCATCCGTTCGTGTCTATTGCCAGCCTGGCCTGGCCCCCGTGCCGGTGGCACATAAAAAGCACCATCCGTTCGTGGCCGTTTGCCAGCTCTGTCTGGCACCTGTGCGGGTGGCACGTAAAAAGCACCCACTACACTCACAGAGTGGTTGGCGTTAGGAAGGGCATCCAGCCGTAGAAACACTGCCAGATCTGATTGGGCCTGATGAAGCCTTCTAGCTTCACAGACCCCAGTCGAACCGTCCAACCCATGCTAGCATGGAAAACGGACGCTAAACGATGATGATGATGATGATTTTGTAGTTGCAATTATGGGAACTGTTCAGATAGTCTTGCATGTTAACCCATTTGTTACTAACCCGGCCATACCCGGCTGAAAAATTTTTTGGTTTATGTTACCAACTTGGCCGCGAGAACCTGTTGTTATTTAAATGTAAATTTGAACCCAAATCTCGTTGGTACATTTGTTAAAACATGCGATTTCACTTTGTAAATAGTTGGCTTATAGTATCCGACATTGCTTGACGTGATATCTCAACTTAGTGAATTTTGGGAGATTTTTTTCCACATTTTTTCGGCATCGATTTTTCTTCAACTTTGAAAATGGATAGGAGTTTCATGTTATCAAGCATTGATTCTGAATTTAAAGCTTTTCCAATGGAAAATAGGGAGATATCGAGAAAAAGAATGCATGAGGTCTTAAAGCACGTGGTGTACTAAATAATGAATAGGATTTTTTTTTATCCGAAAATGAGAGCGATTCTGAAGAAACAAATCGGCGATTTTACATCGGAATGAAGTAAAAAACTTTTAAAATGTTTTTATTAGCAATTTTTCTGAGGAGATAGAGTTTATCTATAGTCTTTCTTAGGAAACGAAACCATTAGACTTTATTTTTTTCAGTATGCTTGTTTGGAGCGATCACTGTGGAAGCAAACTGTTTCGCAGATTGTAAACAAACACAAAATGGGGGATCAAAGTTTGGAAATTTGTGAAGCTAAATACTGGGTACTGTTTTGGATTTAGTTTTTATACAGGGAAGCTAATGTTAGTCAGCATGGCTTAGGGTACGATGTGGTCTGGTAGTTATTGTTTGAAGCGATCAATGCGGAAACAAAATTACGCAGAATGTAAACAAACACAAAATGGGGCTTCAAATTTCGGAAAATTTGTGAAGCGTGGGTACTGCGTGGATTTAGTTTTTATACAAGGAAAATAATGTTAGTCAGCATGGCCTAGGGAACGATGTGGTCTGGAATTTATCACTTCCATACCATAACCAGGGCCGTATATTATTTTTTGACCGATTTCTTTAGTTCGGTCAAACTTGCGGTGGATTCCAGTATTTCACTTTATTCCACCTTTATGATACACCTGTTGTGCATTAAATCCAACTGATAATCTAGTGATGTGCACAATTCTTCTTTATCAAAATTTTGTTGCATACCCATTTGAATATTAGCTGATGATTCATTTTCTATGGTAATGTTTAAACAAAATTTGAATATTTTTACCTTTTGCTCGATTTACCTGTAATTGAAGTCACTTTGAGGCAAAAGTTAGGCAATAGAATTGATTAAGAACCCTTTCTTTAATTATGCTCCAAATATCACATTAATATGTTGATAAGTAAAAAAGTTAGTTATTTAATGAAACAAACCTAAATTCATGATTATTTTAGAATTTAATTGAAACTCATGAGGGGGGTATTTTGGTCAGAAATATAGTAACGAAAGGGTTAATGAGATAATAGAGCTTTTAAATTCTTTAAACATAATGAAACATTTTGTATTTCCTCACCTCAAGTATCTTTGCACAACTTGTGAAATCAACAGAAAGGATTAGGTTAGTTTGTTTTTTTGCCATGATAGTAAACAATCTTTTAGCAACAGGATGACTGCATAACTCTGCTCGCTGTTGAAAGTTTAAAGTCTGAAATACCAAATTGTAGATCTTTTTCTTAAATTGTGGGGATACAATAGATTGATTAGGAAAATTAACAACATGGACAATATAATAGGAAAGCTGGGAATGTATATACTAAAATATATTTTAACAGAAAAAAAAACAAAAGTTAATTCAGAAAAATTCTCTATTTTCTTAAAATGACCTCATTTTCATCAAAATTATCACTGGGAATATAATTAATCAAAATGTATATCAACATTATTCACTGTCCTGATTAAATGCAATATGTAACAAACGTTTTATGTTATCATTTAGTGAGCTAAATGATAGATATTAATAAGAGATGTAGTAACAAATATATATATGTGATATAGCAACAAATATAAAAACCATACCTGTTGTGAGATTCGAGGAAGTTTAGCCTCAGTTTCTTCATCTTTTAACTTTAGGAAATTATGTCCTGTTTGGTTCATAGTAATGAACTGGCTTACATTTAAAACTGTTTCAGTAGATATCTTGTTATTTTCACTTAAAATTTCAAGAAACTGTTTCAGAGTGAACAGGCTTCAATAAACAAAAATATTTTGAATAGGTTAAAATGCATTTGTAAGATTCAAATATTTGGATAAATGAAGGAAGAACTGTGAATGGCTCAGGAACTAGACCTAATCTTCAAGATTGTATATCTCCCCATAAAGATAGCTGTGATGGTAGCAGCATCAGCTGGTGCCACCACAACCATTGTCATCATTTTAATGTCTATTTTCCCATGCTTGCATGGATTAGACAGAATTTGTTGAAACAAATTTCCTATGGTTGCATACCCTGCCCGCTTCCAAGAAACAGATCAGACATGTTTCCATGGAAGAGTAGAAACCGTTCTGTTGTTTGTATGATAATCATTTAGAACTTCCATGTGAGGTCAAGTCAAGGAGATACAAATACACATCTATATATACAGATGTAGGCATGGCTATGTAGTTATGAAGGTTGCTTCCCAACCATCTGAGTTCCACATTCAATCCTACTGCATGACACCTTGGGCAAATGTCTTCTACTATAGCACTAGGTTGACCAAAGCCTGTGAGCATATTTGGTGGATGGAAACTGAGAGAAGCCTGCCATGAGTGTGTGTGAGTGTGTTTGTGCTTCCCTTTCTTGACACTGTATGACAATTTTAAACAAATGTCACTGTCAGTGTCATTCCCTTCCAATCTTCCCTGAAATTATATCCAATCACGGGAAAATGTATTGCTTGAAAGAAATGAGTTGGTGACACAAAAAGCATCTGGCTGTAGGAAGTCTGCCTCAATCAGTTCCATGAAGCATAGTAAACAAGGATGTTAAAACATGATGATACACACATATATCAGTTTATAGGAAGCATGTAGATCATGGTCAATAGGTTGCTAGCATCCAGCATACAATTGGCTAGTGTAAAATACTCAATAAAATATATTAATTAAAGTATATTTCATCCTATCACAAAATTTTGGAGTAATTTTAACAAGATGACAACTGCTACACAACTCAAAACCAATAGCAACATTTGTTACATAGAAATTCAGGAATAGACAATGTCCTTTAGACTTCGAATATAAGATTAAAAATGTAATTTACAAGTGCAAAGTTACATCAGAAGACAAAGAGTATTTCTAGATAGGTGCTAGCTCACATTTCATTAAACAAAGAATGGCTAAGCATGAAAATTCTTTCAGTTATAGGAACAAAAAAAATTATACTAGACTAAGTAAATGAATTTGCTAGCCTTTGACGAAATAGAAGGGGATATAGCTTCACATGGGGTAGAAGACAACTGGAGATCTCTAAGGGACAACCTGCTGAGAGCCACCGACCAGATCTGTGGTTGGTGCAAAGTCCCCTCAAGACCCAAAATAACGTGGTGGTGGAACAATATTGTTGACAGGGCTATTAGACAAAAGAAACAGGCTTGGAAGGACTGGAAGAACAGTGGTAGAAGGGAAGTGTATCAGACTGCCAGAAGGGAAGCTAGGAACAGGTGTATTTAGCCAGAGGGGAAGCAGATAAGAAAAAATTTGCCAATGTTCTACGCAGTGAGGACCAAAGACTTGAGGTATTTCGTGTTGCAAGGCAGTGTGTGAGAGAGAATCGTGATGTGGTAGGAGAGAAATGTGTTCGCATGGATGATGGTTCACTTGCGCTAAATGAGGATGCAAAGAGAGAGGTTTGGAGACGCCACTATGAAAGGTTGCTGAATAAAGAAAATGAATGGGATAAAGAGAGTCTGCCGAATGTCGACCCAACAGAGGGACCAGCTATCCGAGTTGACAGTTCCTTGGTAGTTAAGGCAATAAGAGGCATGAAGACAGGGAAAGCCCCAGGCCCATCAGGAATTACTGCAGAGATGCTCAAAATATCTGGTGGTGTCGGCTATAGCCTAGTCACCCGTATAGTTAACCAGGTGATACACGAAGGAGTTATTCCCAATGACTGGTGTAGCAGTATAATAGTCAACTGCTACAAAGGTAAAGGTGACGCCCTAGATACAAATAACTAGAGCTATCAGGCTGTTGGATCAGGTAATGAAGGTTACGGAGAGGGTCATAGCCCAACTAATTAGAGAGAGAGTTAGTTTAGATGAGATGCATTTTGGGTTCGTACCAGGGAAAAGTACCACTGATGCTATATTTCTAGTAAGACAGTTGCAGGAGAAATACCTAGCCAAAGATAAGCCCCTGTGCCTGGCCTTTGTTGACATGGAGAAAGCCTTCAACAGGGTTCCCCGATCCCTTATCTGGTGGTCAATGAGGAAACTAGGGATAGCTGAATGGTTAGTGAGAGCTATGCGAGCCATGTACAGGGACGCTGCTAGTAAGGTGAGGGTTGGCAACGAGTACAGTGAAGAATTCAGGGTAGAGGTTGGGGTCCACCAAGGTTCAGTTCTCAGCCCCCTCCTATTTATCATAGTCCTCCAGGCAATAACGGAGGAATTCAAGACAGGATGCCCTTGGGAGCTCCTCTATGCTGATGACCTCACTCTAATTGCTGAGTCACTATCAGAACTGGAGGAGAAGTTTCAGGTGTGGAAGCAAGGGTTAGAATCGAAGGGCCTTAGAGTCAACCTAGCTAAAACCAAAGTCCTAATAAGTAGGAAGGTAGACAAGTCACAAACGCCTTCAGGTAGATGGCCCTGCTCGATCTGTAGAAAAGGCGTAGGTAGAAACTCTATAAGATGCACCAAGTGTAAGCTATGGACACATAAGAGGTGCAGCAATGTCAAAGGAAGGCTAACTAGGAAAATAGTTTTTGTATGTGGCATATGCTCAGGAGCAATAAACACTGAAAATGTGCAGAGACCAACTTCCGCCACATTCCAGGGAGAAAAACTAGAAATAGTTGATAGCTTCCGTTACCTAGGTATATATATATATATATAGCGGGAAGGTTTACGAAAAAGAACAAAAGACGAAGGCAGGTGGAGTACAAACAAACAATTGTCTTAGTATGCCGCTCAGGAATAGAAATAAAACAAGTCTTTTACATTTTGAGCCTATGCTCTTCGACAGAAAGATACACAGAAAAGAAACAAGGAGAGAAAATAAATGCGTGTAGGAGCTAACGATGCAACATGGCGTTCTGATTTCAGGCAGAAGTCAGAGATCAGAGGTCAGACGTTAGACGCTAGAGGGATAGTAGGGGAGATAACAGGGTCAAGTGACTTCGCCCCAACATGAAGGTGCGTGTGTGTATAAGAGAGTATGTATGTGCGTGTGAAAGAGGGCTGGTGGTCTGGACTTGTGTATGTATGTATGTGTGGGTATGGAGATATGGGGATGGGTGGTGTGTTGTGATGTGATGTGTAATGTGGGTGTTGTACTGTGGGTGGTATGTTGTGATGTGTAATGTCGTATAGTGTAGTGTAGTGTGGTGATGTTGTGGGGAGGTGGGGGAGAGTGGGGAAATCCCATGTGGGGTGCGCGTTCGGCTGGGGGTTGTGGGGAGTGAGAGGGGGAGGGGGAGGGGGAGGGGGAGGGGAGAAGGAAGGAGAGAAGGAGGAAGGGAAAGGAGGGGAGAGGGAGAGCAGAGAGAAAGAGAGAAGGGGAAGAGGGAAGAAGAAAGAAGAGGGAAAAAGGGAAAGAAGGGAAGAGGAGGGAAAGAGAGTATGGGTGAAAAGATGAAGGACTGAAGAGAAGTAGGAGTCAGGGGGAGGTTAGATGAAAGGGGTGGGGTGGGGGGAGAGTTGAGACCAAAAGGCGTAAAAGAGCGAAGAGAGAAGATTAATCCCTGCTCAGGGCGCAAGCGGGAATCCGGATGGCCTCTGTGCAAGGACAATCCAAACACAGACAGGTATTGCAAGGAGTGACCAGTGGAGCGGAAATGGCGTGAGACCGGTGTGTCATTAGCAAGGCGGATGTTTCGGAGGTGTCCCGCGAACCGGTCAGCCAAGCGGCGTCCCGTTTGTCCGATGTACACGGAATGGCAGAGAGAGCAGGAGATGCAACAGATGATATTGCTGGAGGTGCAGGTGAAGGAGTCAATGATGCGATAGGGTTGATGATGGGTGCCGGTGAGGAGGGTGGTGTTGGAGAGGTATGGGCAAGTGCAGCAACGTGGGCGGGAGCAGGGGAATGAGCCAGGTTGGAAGGTAAGGTCAGGGAAGAAGCTGTGGACCAAGAGGTCTCGTAGGTTATGGGCTCGTTTAAAGGAGGGGAGGGGTCAGTTAGGGAAGAGGTGTAAAGTGGACGGGTCGGACTGGAGATGCTGGAAAGCTCGAAGAATGGTGCGTTGGAGAGGTAGGGTTGTGGGGTGGTAAGTGAGGGGAAAAGGGATGCGGGAGACTGCAGGGCGGGTTTGGAGGGAGAGAGCAGATGCACGGTCTACGGAATGTGCTCTGGCAAGGGCGGTGTGGATAGTGGTGAGGGGGTATCCACGTAGGATGAAGTGGCGAGCCATGAGTTGAGACTGAGTCTCAAAGTCATGGTCGTCACTACAGAGCCTACGTAGACGGAGGAATTGGGAATAGGGGATGGAAAGCTTGGTGTGTTTGGGGTGGGAGGAAGAGAAGTTTAGGTATGAGTGTGAGTCTGTGTGTTTGTAGTGAATGGAGGTGGTAAGAGTGGAGTGAAGAATGCTGACCAAAATGTCGAGGAAGGAGACAGAGGTGTTGGAGATAGTGGAGGTGAAGTGGAGAGCAGGATGGAAGGATTGAACGAAAGAGAGGAAGGAATCTAGATGTTCACGGGAGAGTGAGGTGGCACCGATAATGTCGTCAATGTAACGACCGTATAGTTCGGGAGTGGGACCAGTGAAACTAGAGAATATTTGGGCCTCAACATAGCCAACGAACAGGTTCGCATAGTTGGGACCCATTCGCGTTCCCATTGCCACTCCCAAGAGATCTGTTGGTAGAACTCGCCCAACACACACACACACATACACATAACCTACACACTCATGTGCTACTGCACCAATTAACCATATACTCACTCAAATATAGGTACATATTGATTTTGATTCCTGACAGTCACATGCATGATGCAGAGGGAAATATCTTTATGCTATGATTTAATTTGACTGTGATTGTCCATTCTTATTTAAAATACACACACATACACAAGCTTCTTTCAGTTTCTCTACCAAATTTACTCACAAGGTTTTGGTTGGTTTATGGGTATAACAGATGAGACTTAACCAATGCCTTATGCTGGACTTGAAGGTAACTTCTTAACCATACAACCAAGACTGTCTGTATTGCTAATAATTTTTGAAGGTACAAAACATTTAGGAAATATTTTATACATATATAAACACAGTTGACTACTCGTATATTTCAGAGTATGGATAGCTGAATTACTATAATACTTTTTCAAAAATTTGCTAACATATTTGAGTAAAACAAATAAGCTGTAATGAATTAATTGGTGGCACTAATATTACTAAAGCTTACCAAAATTGGCATGTTATTTTCAGAAATCGTAGTAGATTTTTAGTTAATCATATTTGCCTATTTATATATTTAGTGTTTCCCTAAATTACAACTGAAATTCCTTTTGATGAAGACTCTCTGTACCTTTGGTTCTTCAGAAATTCGATATAGATCATGGAGGAAATACCAGAAATGCATAATTATATTCATGCTAATATTTTAATTTTTAGTAGAAACAGAAAAGAAGGAACAATTTGCTTTATCTTTTCTTTTGTAGGCAACAAAATTAATTTTGCTACCACATGGAGTAAAGCTGGTGGTGACTAGTTAGCCTAGAGTCATCATAGGCCTTAGGTGTTTTAAATGCATGTCTATGATTTACCATAAGTTGAGGTCATTGAAATTTTCAATTTCCTCTCTGTGTTTTGAGTATTTATTTGAAGGGGTGATCAGGTCATGGTCCTAAATGGAAGGTGTATAGCATGTATCATATTTCAATCATCTTCATGCAGTTTTGTTAACTGATTTTGGCTGCTTGCTATTCAAGTGTAGGTATGTTACTTAAAATTGCTATGGTGATGCCATTTGGTCTTGTTACTGTTGTTAATGGTGCTAATTACTTTGTATAGTGGTGTACTGATTGCTTTTCAGTTTATGGTGGATATAAATTGTGTCAGTTTTCTGGTTTTATTTCCATGGTTAGTTCCTTGATGTCAAGTTTTATTCAGGTGTTGTGTAGAATGATATGTCTAACATGATTTTTTTTCAAAAGCTGTATAGTTTAGATTATAATTCTTAAGTTTTCTTCTGAATCATACTTTTTTTGAAGCTTTTACTATTCTTTGGTTGAGTGTGTAAATTTATGTTGCTTATTCTGGTGTTACTAAATTCTGTAACTGTAATTATATCTTTTAAGGGAATTTGTTTCCCATGACTTTTTAAATCTTGTGAATGCATATAAATTGCATAAACTACTTCAATTCTCCATCAACCACTTAGAAATTAAAACATATAAACTAAAACTGGCACCTACAAAATTTACCATCTCTCTGAACAGCAATATTAAAAACATCAATTACAAACAGTCATCATACCAAAATACATAGGAGACAAAATGACTAGGAATTACACACAATATTTATACAGTTAGAGTAAAGAAAGTAAAATAATGCATAAACACAAAATACTCATATTCACAACATTTAGTCAACACAAAAAATAGAACATTAATCTATGAGTAATATATCTCTCATGAACAACAGTCCCTACCTGGGCTTCCAATTTCTCCACAACAAATTACTAGTAATACAGAACAGCATACTTTGAACACTCACAACTTGACTAATACTCAAAATTAAAAAGCACCTGAACATATTAAGTGTATTCATCTTAGACAGGGCTACAGCAAACTCAATACCATAACATGTACAATTACACCCAAACATATGCCATCTAAAAAACATTATAACATTAAACCCAACCAGATAAGTATAAAAAACACAGGAACAAAAGCAGCAATAGCCATCACCAAAGTCTACATATGCCAAGACAAACTGGACAGTAAAAAACAAAAACAAAGTGCCATACTGCATTCCTTATAATAAACAGATTTAGGAATGCAAAAACAATCCTCAACTAAATGGAAGCATATACACGGACACACACAGAGGTTTCCATACTTTCCAACTACCAAATTTGCTCACAAGGCATTGGTTAGTCCAGGGCTATAAGTTGCCCAAGGTAGCACACAGTGAGACTAGCCTGAGACCATGTGGTTGCAAAGCAAGCTTCAAAACCACACAGTCATGAATGCAGCCATGCCTGTGCCCATCTAGAAAAACATATATTAAAATATTGATTTTCAATAACTGTTAACATTTGACACCTTAAATTTAACCAGATACATTTAATGTTCTAAGTTTTCTGTTTACAAAAGCTAAAAACTCTAGATTTTATACCTTTAATGCAAGAACGACAACTCTAAAGACAACCTGGAAGTCAATAAGAGTTCCTGATTCAGCTCATTAGGAATTCAACAAATACACTACTATGTAGGACACCCTTTCTTTTATTCTTTTAATTTCAGCCACTGAACATGATAGACTACTGATTTCAAGGGTGAAGCAAGCGCTAAAGCCTAAATATACCAAATCTACAAAATCAACCAAATATAGTGATTGCATTTCATGTAAAAATATTAAATCTGAAAAAAATTATATATGAAAACATGATTTTTAAAGCAAGATAAGTAATTATAATTAACTTCAAACAATTCAGAATTGTACTTATTTAAAGATTTTTCTTATTGAGATTAATAGTTAAAAATAGTTGAGAGGACCTAAAGATCTGTAAGAGAAGACAATCAAATTTGATGTAAGGGAGAGTATATATAAGTATTTCTTGCACAGAGTACAGTTGGAAGCCAAAAAAGCTGATAAATTTGTATTTTCAAAAATAGTGAACAGAATTTAAGTGGAAAATATGTCAACAAAAAAAAAAGTAATCTTTTGTGAATGATAGTATTTTGCATGCACTTACCTGTGAATGTTTAAATTATGTTGTTTCAGATTGATTTCACATCCTTGCTCTCTATTTAGTAATACAATGGCATCAGTCACACAAATACCAAGAGACCTGAGTGACTAAAAAAACAAAAATGTAATTGCATTGTCTTATTTTTTTATATCTGATGGGATGGCGATTGGTACATTTTTTTCTATAAATACATGCTTATATATGATTAAAGGATATTTAATTCTGCAGACAATAAATAGTAACATTGTGATTAGAAGTTTTAGGGCATTTGAGAGAATGAGTCATAGATCTAGTTCATAAGAAATTTAACAAATACACAAGAATGTGGAACACACTTTTCTTTTATTCTTTCACTAGTTTCAGTCATTATGGGATACTACATCAAAGGATTTTCCTAGTTTCTGTTTTATCAACATACTGGCCAAAAAAGAAATGTCAACTTGGATGTAACCAATGCTACAAAGTATTTTCATTTAATGCACTTAGGCAGAAACTATTGGATATATGTATGTAAACATAAACATTTATACATCTCACAGTTTCTACCAACTAAATTTCACTTACAAGGCTTTGGCCAACCTGAGGTCATAGAAGAAGACACTCAGAATATAGGCATTGGTATCAAGCCTAGAACATGATTGCAAAAGAAATTTCCTGACTATACAACTATGCATATATACATACACACACACACACACACATATATACACATACATTTCACCCCCTCTTATTTATCATGGTCCTCCAAGCTAAGACTGAAGAATTTAAGATTAGCTGCTCTTGGGAACTCCTCTATGCTGATGACCTTGTTCTTATTGCTGAATCACTACCAGAACTAGAGAAGAAATTTCACGTATGGAAGCAAGGTTTGGAAATCAAAAGGCCTTATAGTTAGTTTAGTAAAGACCAAAGTATTGATAAGTAGGAAAACAGACAAATGAAATCAGTATATTTTGCTGGATGGGTTATATCAGTGTGCATATTCGACAGGGTGTAAGAGATCTGAGAGAAAAACTGGGTATACACAGCATCAGATGTAGTGTACAAGAGAGAAGACTGTGCTGGTATGGTCATGTAATGTTTATGAATGAAGACAACTGCATCAAGAGGTGCTGATCTCTAATTGTAGAGAGAACATGCGGAAGGGGTAGACCCAGGAAAATCTGGGACAAAGAAAGGATCTACAGATGTTGGGACTCACAGGGGACTCCTGGTTGTTTGGTGTGATTGAAAAGACAGATCAAGCTAAGTGTTATAAATTATAATATTCTATCATTAATTCCTTTCTACAGTAGTAAATAATAGATAAAAATATAGATGTCATATTTTATATTGAGTATGAAAATGTGGCATAGTGTCGAATGATATTGATGGATGGATGCTGTCTTTACCTAATATAAAACAACATGTCTTAATTTTGGACAGTCATGATTAATGGATTAGATGGCAAGCAGAACAAAGTTTAAATAAAAGCCTTTGAATTAGTTTACAACACTAAGTAAAAGCATGGTTGTCCTTGCATACAGACTCACCCCTGCAACCCTATCCAGCTGAGCATCCCTTATCTCGTGGGCTCGTAGGTGCTGGTGCCACATAAAAAGGACCCATGCTGGTGCTGTGTAAATGTACACAGTACACTCGGTAAAGTGGTTGGTATTGGATGATGATGATACACACACACACGACCATACTCCATGGTAGTGAGACATGAGCTTCGAATGCAGAAGACATGCATAGACTAAAGAAGAATGAAGCTAGTATTCTCCGATGGATATTCAACATCAGTGTGTATGTAGCATGTAAGAGAGATTATATTGGTTTAGACATGTGATGTGTATGAATGAAGACAGCTGTAAAAAGAAGTGCCACTTGTGGAAAAGGTAGACCCAGGAAGACATGGGATGAAGTAGTGAGGAATGAGCTCAGGATGATGGGCCTCATGGAGGAGATGACATTGGACCAAGACATCTGGCAATGAGGTTCTTGAGGAAACCTGCCCACTTCAGTGAAATTGAGTTCAAGGATCCTTTATTGCCAGATGTATTGGTCCATTGTCATAAACCATGTCTTCTCTTCTTCATATTTCTCCTTTTTCATGCACTATGCTTATCTCTCCCACCCCACTCCTGCAGTTCAATCCTATCCTACCCACTGTATCATTGCAATCCTGTTGTCTCCCACCTTTTTCTATATACCCAGGTTTCACCAGTCACTGCAGCACTTACCAACACTTTGCATTCATGTGAACTCCCTACTCCCAAATCATGCACCTTTGGCAATACTCCACCAGCCCATTTATATTCTCATTCTCGTACCTTGAGCATATTGAGAATTTCTGACACACTATCTAGCAATTCAGTACACCCAAATTCTCCCTTTCGTTATATATTTCTGACCAAAATACACTCCTCATGAGTTTCAATTAAATTTTAAAATAATCATGAATTTAGGCTTGTTTCATTAAATAACTGTAACTTTTTTACTTATCAACATATTAATGTGATATTTGGAACATAATTAAAGAAAGGATTCTTAATCAATTCTATTGCATAACTTTTGCCTCAAAGTGACTTTAATTACAGGTAAATCCAGGTAAATTGAGCAAAAGGTAAAAATATTCAAATTTTGTTTAAACATCACCATAGAAAATGAATCATCAGCAAATATTCAAATGGGTATGCAACAAAATTTTGATAAAGAAGAATTGTGCACATCACTAGATCATCAGTTGCCACCGCAAGTTTGACCGAACTAAAGAAATTGGTCAAAAAATAATATACGGCCCTGGTTATGGCATGGAAGTGATAAATTCCAGACCACATTGTACCTTAGGCCATGCTGACTAACATTATTTTCCCTGTATAAAAACTAAATCCACGCAGTACCCAGTATTTGATTCACAAATTTTCTGAACTTTGATTCCCCATTTTGTGTTTGTTTACAATCTGCGTAAATTTGTTTCCGCATTGATCGCTTCAAACAATAACTTCCAGACCACATCGTACCCTAAGCCATGCTGACTAACATTAGTTTCCCTGTATAAAAACTAAATCCACAACAGTTCCCAGTATTTAGCTTCACAAATTTCCAAACTTTGATCCCCCATTTTGTGTTTGTTTACAATCTGCGAAACAGTTTGCTTCCACAGTGATCGCTCCAAACAAGCATACTGAAAAAAATAAAGTCTAATGGTTTCGTTTCCTAAGAAAGACTATAGATAAACTCTATCTCCTCAGAAAAATTGCTAATAAAAACATTTTTAAAGTTTTTTACTTCATTCCGATGTAAAATCGTCTTTGCTGTCGCCAACGCCACTCTGTTTCTTCGGAATCCCTGCTTTCATTTTTGGATTAAAAAATATCCTATTTCCCTGTATAAAAACTAAATCCACAGCAGTACCCAGTATTTGCTTCGCAAATTTTCCAAACTTTGATCCCCCATTTTGTGTTTTGTTTACATTCTGCGTAAATTTGTTTTTGGACCTCATTCATTCTTTTTCTCGATATCTCCCTATTTTCCGTTGAAAAAGCTTTAAATTCAGAATCAATGCTTGATAACATGAAACTCCTATCCATTTTCAAAGTTGAAGAAAAATCGATGCCGAAAAAAATGTGGAAAAAAATCTCCCAAAATTCACTGAGTTGAGATATCACGTCAAGCAATGTCGGATACTATAAGCCAACTATTTACAAAGTGATATCACATGTTTTAACGAATGTACCAACGAGATTTGGGTTCAAATTTACATTTAAATAACAATAGGTTCTCTCGGCCGGGTTGGTATTATGATCAAAAAATTTTTCAGCCGGGTACAGCCAGGTTAAGATATTGGTAACCTCTTCCTTTCTGCTTCTGCCCTAGCTAGATAAACCTGATGCCTAACTTCCCTTTTACTTACCTTTCCAAACTCTTTTATGACCCTGTTGACTTCACTGTTCCATTACCATGACACCCTTTGTCTGGCAAAAGCTTTGCTCCAACCAAAGATTTGGTCTGTTACCCACAGTAGATTATCCCCCAAGAACTTCCAGTTGTCTTCTATGTCTTATGTCTCTTTCTCTTCCTCATCAAATGCTTCATTAAGGACTCTAAACCTTTGAAGATTTTGAAGGATTCTTGAGCTTAAATAACCTCTTTTGAAGCATCCTTTAACTGACAATGATGATTCACACACACGACCATACTCCAAAGTAGTGAGACATGGGCTTTGAATGCAGAAGACATGCATAGACTAGAGAGGAAGGAAACTAGTATGCACATATGGATATTCAACATCAGTGTACAAGTACAACAAAGTGCAAATGTGATGAGAGAAAAGATGGGCATAAGAGGAATTAGATGCAGCATGTAAGAGAGATTATGTTGGTTTGGATATGTAATCTGTATGAATGAAGATAGCTGTAAAAAATAAGTGCCATTTGCCTTAAGTGGATGGCACCTGTGGAAGAGGGAGACCCAGGAAGAGATGGGATGAAGTAGTGAGGACCAATCTCAAGATGATGGGTCTCACAGAGGAGATGACAATGGACCAAGACATCTGGCAATAAAGGATCCTTGAACTTAAATAATCTCCTTTTCCACATCAGTTTGTGTCTCTGGGTCCTTCTTACTTTAACCCTTTCGTTACTACCCTGGCCGAAAAAATTTTTGGTTCATAATACCAACCTGGCCATACCCGGCCGAGAGAACCTATTGTTATTTAAATGTAAATTTGAACCCAAATCTCGTTGGTACATTCGTTAAAACATGTGATTTCACTTTGTAAATAGTTGGCTTATAGTATCCGACATTGCTTGACGTGATATCTCAACTCAGTGAATTTTGGGAGATTTCTTTCCACATTTTTTCGGCATCGATTTTTCTTCAACTTTGAAAATGGATAGGTGTTTCATGTTATCAAGCATTGATTCCGAATTTAAAGCTTTTTCAACGGAAAATAGGGAGATATCGAGAAAAAGAATGAAATAGGTATAAAAACACGTGGTGTACTAAATAATGAATAGGATATTTTTTTTATCCGAAAATGAAAGCAGCGATTCCGAAGAAGCAAAGCGGCAATGGCAACAGCAAAGACGATTTTACATCGGAATGAAGTAAAAAACTTTAAAAATGTTTTTATTAGCAATTTTTCTGGGGAGATAGTTTATCTATAGTCTTTCTTAGAAGCGAAACCATTAGACTTTTATTTTTTTCAGTATGCTAGTTTAAAGCAATCACTTCGGAAACAAATTTACGCAGATTGTAAACAAACACAAAAGTTTGGAAAATTTGTGAAGCAAATACTGGGTACTGTTGTGGATTTAATTTTTTACAGGGAAAATAATGTTAGTCAGCATGGCCTAAGGAACAATGTGGTCTGGAATTTATCACTTCCATACCATAACCAGGGCCGTATATTATTTTTTGACCGATTTCTTTAGTTCGGTCAAACTTGCGGTGGATTCCAGTATTTCACTTTATTCCACCTTTATGGTACACCTGTTGTGCATTAAATTCAACTGATGATCTAGTGATGTGCACAATTCTTCTTTATCAAAATTTCGTTGCATACCCATTTGAATATTAGCTGATGATTCATTTTCTATGGTGATGTTTAAACAAAATTTGAATATTTTTACCTTTTGCTCAATTTACCTGGATTTACCTGTAATTAAAGTCACTTTGAGACAAAAGTTATGCAACAGAATTGATTAAGAACCCTTTCTTTAATTATGTTCCAAATATCACATTAATATGTTGATAAGTAAAAAAGTTACAGTTATTTAATGAAACAAGCCTAAATTCATGATTATTTTAGAATTTAATTGAAACTCATGAGGGGGGTATTTTGGTCAGAAATATTGTAATGAAAGGGTTAAATCACAAACCAATAACCTATGTTGAGCTGTACATTCTTCCTCTGGGAAGAACTTTGCATTCATGAGCATCTATCTCTTTGTTTCTGTGAGAATGTAATCAATCTGGTTAGTCTGCCCACCAGATTGATAAGTGATCAGATAGCTGGCATATTTCCAGAAGTTGGTATTGCAAACCAGTAAGTTATTTTGCATCACAAAACTCCAGCAACTTTGTTCCCTCCTGATTTCTAGAACCAAAGCCATAACCTCCATGTACACTTTGAATTCCATTGGGGTGCTTTCCAACATGACCACTGAAGTCCCCTCCCTTAATGATAATGTCACTGTTTTTGTTGTCGAGGTAGTTTGTTGAAGGGATTCATACAAACAGTCCAACTGAACATCTTCAAATCTGACATGTGGAGCATATGTAGATACAAATGACAGTTACATTAAACAAGACTATTCTTAGCTCAATAATCCAATCACACACCCTGACTACCTCAATCACCTTATCCATCTATTTCTCTGCCAGAAGAATACTTATTCTGCCTAACCCATCACTGCTGCCCATCTAAAAAACCTTCTATCAATGTTCCTTGCCCGAGAAGCCAGAAAAGTATCTAGAAGTTCAAGAGGGCACCACTGAGCTGATAAGGGAGGCTTTTCACCTCTTATGTAAACAAGAATTCTTTCTCCACAGTAAAATGCAGTGAAATATGAACTTATTTGAACTAACCTAATGTTGAATTCTTTCTCATCACTGCTTAGCATTACCACAACTGTATGTGTTCTGACCAGGCAAGCAGTAAGCACATCATTCATTACCATTGGCTATCTCTATATAAATAAAGCTGAAGTTGTCTGTGTATGGCAGGTTTGGTAGCCTTCAACTAACACTATCTTCTCCAAGACCCTACAGCGCAAGTTGACCAAAATGGAAAGTATGATAGAAGGCTTTCTCTTCCTTCTGTAGAAGAAAAAATTCAAATCGGACCATGTTAACACCAAAAATTATTTACATCAAAAAGGTTCTTTTTTTCTTTGAAAATCCCTATTCTTTAACGATTTTTTTTTGACTGCTGTGTTGCCATTTTTTGGTGTATTTCAACCAGAAAAGTATTCACTTAAAGAGAATAACAAGCTACATAATGCAAAACTTTTACTTTTCAAAAATTCCAATTCTAAAGGGTCAAAACAAACCCGAGCAACACCAGGCGATACTGCTAGTTCTATTATAAAATTACAGCTTTCTAATCAGCTAAGGATTATCTCTCTTTGGTATTGCCAACTGAGGAAGGCTAATGAATGAGAAATGCATACAGGAGTCTGAGCCGATAAGGGTGTTTTTAATTTTTTACCATAAGCAAAAACTTTTTCTCTATGGTAAACTGCAGTGAAACTATCTTTACACACACACATCTCATCATTGTTTAAACAACCACTTTTGCATCCTTGCAAGGGTCAGACAAATTTTATGCTGCAAGATGCCTTTCTTGTCATCAACCTTCACCTATGTTCATGTAAGGTAACAAGACATATTTTCGAAGAAGACTGGAAGTCAAGAGCACCACTTACATATTTGTTTACAACTAACACATCAAGTCACAAAAACATTAACATACACATGCACACAAAACAAACACCTGGAAGTCTTTACACACACACACAAATATATATGTATATACACACACACACATAAAGGGGTTGGACAAAATAATGGAAACATCTAACATCATAATTTTGAAATATCTATAAAACCATCAAAAGCTCGTTTATTTTTGTGTTTTTTTTATTTATTATTAGTGTTGCTTAATATATTTTGCTAAAATTGCTGTTTCTTTTCAGATATCATCAGAAAAAGGTAATTAAAATTCATTAAAATGATAAATCTATTGGACTTTCAAAAAGGTCAAATTGTTGGTGCTCATATTGCAGGTGCTAGCGTAATGAAAACAGCTAAAACCCACAAGTCAGCAATGCTCGGGTACTGGACGAGTGTGAGCAGAACAGTTTCATCGCTCTGAGCACACCTCGGGCAGGCCTGACTGACAGCATTTCTGTACCAGTAAAGTTTATCTCAAATGGGCAGCGCCCCTCAGTAGTACTGCCAGGCAAGGGAATTCTGGAAGTTATCCATGAGCCTCAGCACAAAAGTTCTCCCAAACAGACTGGTTAGTTGATCATCGTCAACTCAGTTTCCCTGAGAACGTCGTTGCACTTTTCCTCCACTAACCCTCTATAGGACACTAGGGTGGAACTATTACCGATTGCATTGCCTGCCTAGCAGAGGGCTGTGAGCACTTGACAGAACTCAATGTGCCAAATGCCCTTTCTAGGTCTATGTTTGATCCAAGATTGCAGCTCAGCCAAAGAGACGAGCTGTGAAGAGGTGAGTCTGATCATCAGCGACCACACCTGTTCACTGTCCAGGAAATGCTTGAGATGCCATAGCCTAAG
The DNA here is from genome assembly GCF_006345805.1 of Octopus sinensis. Taxonomy (NCBI): domain Eukaryota; kingdom Metazoa; phylum Mollusca; class Cephalopoda; order Octopoda; family Octopodidae; genus Octopus; species Octopus sinensis. The sequence continues at coordinate 64,908,662 of NC_043001.1, forward strand.
TGCATTTCTGCGCATCAGCAACCATAGCATGCCAAGGCCTCCATTCACCAGCTGTTGACAGCAGATGGAGCACTTGACCAGTGCAACTTGCCCCTTCCACAGAAAGTAGAAGAGTAAGTGCACCAGTTGGGTCAACCAGCAATTGGGGCAAGGGATGAGAGATGCAATGTATGCATATGCCACCTCAGCTTCCTCTCAGCCCATTTCTGGGTGAGATGGGCCACCCTGTTTGTCACCGCATCCCAGTTTTTCTCCACTTGGAAGTCAGGACCAAACCAAACTCCAAGCAATTTAACCAGACTGTCTGTCCAGAGCCCCACGATGCCGTTGGATGACATGGACTTGCCTCTCCAGGTGCGAGTTGCAAGCCCATCGACTTTACTATGTTAATTTTGACTCCTGTCACTGCTTCGTATTCGTTTAGTGTGTTGCCAATCAGGTCAGTATGCCTGTGGCTCGATGCTAACATGGTGACATCGTCAGCATAGACAGACACGCTCTTCCCACACTCTAGATCACGCAGGACACCCCTCAATGCCTCCAACTTCTGCAGTAGTGGCTTGAGAATCAGTACATAGAGAAGGAAGGAGAGAGGGCATCCTTGGCAGACTGAGCACAAGATACTGAACAGCTCTGATAGGTGACCCTTCACCCACATAACCAAGTAGATGCTGCTGTACAAAGCAGCAATCCACCCATGGAAGATCAGACTGAAACCGGCTGCCTTGGGAATAGCTGCCAAGTATCAATGGTCGACCCTATCAAAGGGTTTAGATTGATCTAAATTGATCAAAGCCCCACCTGTACCAGCTTTGTTAGCCACCCTCTCTATGATGTAGCACATGAGGTGGAGTTTGTCAGGAATAGACCTGGTTGGGATGGCACATGTTTGTGCCTTGCCAATCAACTTGTCCACGACAAACACCAACCTCTTGGCTAATACCTTGGCCAAAATCTTCAACTCTGCCTTGAGCAGAGTGATGGGCCTGAAATTTTCTATATAATCTTTTCATTTTTAGTCCTATCTCGTAAAGCTTTTATGATAATAATTCGTCCCTGTATGATGATAATTTGTTCATTTCTCTACGATACTTTGTTCGTTCTCTACGATATTGTTTCTTCAAACCCCGATTGCTTAATTCTTCTCATTCCTAGTTCCATATCTCTGTCGCTCCCCAATTAAAACTTCGCCATTCACAGCCTGTTTTTTAACCTCTTTATTACTTCCGTCTGTCCCCAACTCAAACTCTCTTTCAGGCAGTCTATATTTAAAAAACTCGCCCATGTGCTCCTCCTATTCATTCATTTATTCATTCCTCGACCAGCTATGTCCAAAGCGAGCTAAGAATTACTCATTTCATTTCTTTCAACCCCTCGTACTACATTCGCCACTAACACTCAAAATGTATTATCTATTCACTAACTGCTTGTTTTTTTCATGAGCTAACTGTTGATATTGTCCCCCAAAATATAATCTTTTCATTTTTAGTCCTATCTCGTAAAGCTTTTATGATAATAATTCGTCCCTGTATGATGATAATTTGTTCGTTTCTCTACGATACTTTGTTCGTTCTCTATGATATTGTTTCTTCAAACCCCAATTGCTTAATTCTTCTCATTCCTAGTTCCATATCTCTGCCGCTCTGTCCCCAATCAAAACTTCACCATTCGCGGTGCGCCCACCCTTTCCCACCCCCACCACCAATACCGGATAACACTATGTTTACACCACCTACACCGGATATCCCTTCTCCCACCACCATGTGTCTATTCCTCGAACCCCTCCTCCTCAATATGCTATTTCATTATGTATTACCCCTGCCTCTCTTCCCTAAGACGGAAGCAGCTAGCGCCGCTGCTCATCAACCGTCCCACTTAACCAGTTATCTTATGTTTCTTTCTGTTTTGAAATCTGTCACCACCTCAACTGGCTATCTCCTTCCAGTCCCCTCCCTCACTCGTGATATCCTACCTTTCATTCTGTCTAGAACCTGCCACCACCCCTACCTGTCATCGTTTCTAACCCCCCCTCCCCACTGGTGCTGTTCCCTATATTACCTGCACTCTCTCTCCCCTTTCCTCCCCCTCTCTCTTCTCTCTGCTGGAACCCTTCCCTGCCGCAATGCAACCAATTTTTCAGCTGGAACCCCCCCCCACCCCCAACCAAACACTAGAATATCCATGTTTCTGCTACGCTGCTTAAACTACGTCACTTAATGACCATAATGCTTGCTTAGAATGCTAACACCTAGAATATCAGTATTTCTGCCACACAGATTACATCTACATCATCAATGACATTAATGCTTATGCTTACAACGCTGCTAACACCAGCTCCTGCCTGCGGCAGGGGCCACAGTCTTAACATGCCTAAATGCTTGAATGTTGTCAGGTCGGAAGAGAGATCAGATGAAAAATGCCTAAAAAACGATCACCACAACAACCCTCTTCTTTTCAGGCGCTGAATTGCATCCCTCCTCCCCAAACCTCACCCCATATTACCTTCCCAGTTTTCAGAGTTGGCACTGTCAATGATGGTACACTGAAAGGTAGGTCATGAGATTGTAGAGATGCTTGAGAGAAGACGGGTTGATGTATGCTACATACAAGAGGTAAGATGGAGAGGTGCTTCAGCTAGGGTTTTCACAGGCAAGGCACATAGGTATAAAGTCTTCTGGCAAGGTAACATGGATGGTGTAGGCATTCTCCTTGCGGAGAAATGGGTGGATAAGGTCATAGAGGTTGTCAGGGTTTGCGATAGAGTGCTTAAGCTCAGGTTAGTCCTACAGAGCGGTACAGCTACGATTATCTCCGCCTATGCCCCACATGCGGGGCTACCAAACGATCAGAAGGACCACGTTTATGATACCCTTCTACAGGCTACCTCAAAGACGAGTGGCAAGGAGCTCATCTTTGTGGGTGGAGACTTTAATGGGCATGTTGGGCGGGAATCGAGTATCTTCACTGGGGTACACGGTGGCCATGATATTGGCACCAGAAATGATGAGGGAACTAGACTACTGGAATTCTGTGATGCATGTAACCTTTTAATCTGCAACACTAACTTCAGGAAGCCTGACTGCCACCTTATAACCTATCAGTCAGGAGACTCCGCTAGCCAAATAGACTTCATCCTCACCAGACAGCGGGATGCAGGGTTGCTCTTAAATACAAAGACCCTCCTGGGTGAAGAATGTACCCCTCACCATAGGCTAATCATTAGTGACTTTAGGCTTGAAACCAGAAGGATTCCAAGAAACAGACCGATCCACAAAAGAAGGATTTTGGAAGCTAAAGAACCCTTCACATGGTCAGAGATTTAGGGACATCCTCATCAAGAAATTTGATGAGAGGGAGGAGGAGCTACAGACGTCAGACATAGAAGGTAGCTGGAAATTCTAACAGGACAGCTTGCTGAGTGCCACAGACCAAGTCTGTGGATGGTGCAAAGTCCCTTCCAGACCTAGAGTTACGTGGTGTTGGAATAGTACAGTAGACAAAGCCATTAGTGCAAAGAAACAGGCCTGGAAAGCCTGGAGGGATGGGGGTAGCAGGGAACTGTACCAGGTAGCCAAAAGGGAGGCTGGGCGGCAGGTATACATAGCCAAAGATGTAGCAGAAAAGAAGAAGTTTGCCAATGTCCAGCGACGTGAGGACCAAAGAACTGAGGTATTTCGGATTGCTAGACAGTGTGTGAGAGAAAATAGTGATGTTACAGGAGAGAAGTGTGTCCGCATGGATGATGGGGCACTTGCTTTTAATGATGGTGAAAAGAAAGAGGCTTGGAAAAGCCATTATGAAAGACTGCTGAATGTGGAGAATGAATGGGAGGAGGAGAGCCTGCCAAATGTTGACCCAGTAGAGGGACCAGCTATCTGAATAGACAGCTCCCTTGTAGTTAAGGCAATTAAGGGTATGAAACCAGGTAAAGCCCCCAGCCAATCAGGAATCACTGCTGAGATGCTTAAAACAGCTGGTTGTGCGGGGCTATGGCCTAGTCACCTGCATTGTAAACCAGGTAGTTCATAATGGAGTCATACCCAATGACTGGCGTAGCAGCACCATAGTCAACTGCTACAAGGGTAAGGGTGATGCTCTAGATAGAAATAACTACAGGGGTATTGAACTGTTGGATCAGGTGATGAAGGTCACAGAGAGGGTCATAACCCATCTCATTAGGGAGAGAATTTGCTTAGATGAGATGCAGTTCGGTTTTGTGCCGGGTAGAAGCACCACTAATGCTATATTCCTAGTCTGACAACTGCAGGAGAAGTACCTAGCTAAAGATAAACCCCTCTACATAGCTTTTGTGGACTTGAAGAAAGCCTTTGACAGGGTCCCCCAATCCCTTATCTGGTAGTCGATGCGGAAACTGGAGATTGACGAATGGCTAATAAGGGCTGTACAGGCGCTATACAGAGAGGCTGTCAGCAAGGTTAGGATTGGCAACGAATATAGTGAAGAATTCCGGGTAGAAGTAGGTGTACACCAAGGTTCAGCCCTCAGTCCCCTTTTATTCATCATAGTCCTCCAGGCAATAACAGAGGAATTAAAAATAGGTTGCCCCTGGGAGCTCCTCTATGCTGATGACCTGGCTCTCATAGCAGAATCACTACCGGAACTAGAAAAGAAATTTTGGGTGTGGAAGCAAGGGTTAGAATCAAAGGGCCTTAGAGTAAATGTAGCAAAGACCAAAGTTATAGTAAGCAGAAAGGCGAACTCAGCACACACCCCCTCAGGCAGGTGGCCCTGCTTGATCTGTAGCAAAGGTGTAGGTAGAAACTCCATAAGATGTACCCAGTGTAAGCTATGGACGCATAAGAGGTGCAGCAACTTCAAAGGGAAATTAACTGATAAGATAGCTTTCATGTGCGGCAGATGCACAGGGACAATAGACACCACAAATACTCAGAAAACAGATTCCATCACACTCCAGGGGGAGAAACTAGAAGTAGTTGATAGTGTCCGCTACCTGGGTGACCAAGTTAGTAGTGGATGTGGATGCTCAGAGAGTGTCACCACTAGAATACGAATAGCCTGGGCAAAGTTTAGAAAGCTCCTACCCCTACTGGCGACAAAGGGTCTCTCGCTCAGAGTGAAAGGTAGATTGTATGATGCACGTGTGTGAACTGCTATGCTTCACGGTAGTGAAACATGGGCTGTGACTGCAGAGGACATGCGTAGACTTGAAAGAAGTGAAGCTAGCATGATCCGCTGGATGTGTAATGTCAGTGTGCACACACAACAGAGTGTAAGCACCCTGAGAGAAATGCTGGACATAAGAAGCATCAGATGTGGTGTGCAAGAGCAACGCTTGCGATGGTATGGTCATGTACTGCGGATGGATGAGGAGAGATGTGTGAAGAAGTGCCGCTCCCAAACAGTTGAAGGTATCAGGGGGAGAGGTAGACCCAGGAAGACATGGGATGAGGTAGTCAAGCATGACCTCACAGAGGCAATGACGAAGGACTGAGATCTCTGGAGATATGCTGTGACTGCAAAGACCCGGGCTGCTTCCTGCACCAGTTCTGCATAGCCCCTGCCCATTCAAAGTACATTGGATTTCAGAACATCCCACTGTGCTTGAGGAGACCTATTGAGTCAAGTACATGAACATCGAAATAAATATCAATGGAAATAGTAGCTGTGATACCGGTGCCGGTGGCACATAAAAAGCACCATCCCGACATGGCCGATGCCAGCGCTGCCTCGACTGGCTTCTGTGCCGGTGGCACGTAAAAAGCACCATCCGAACATGGCCGATGCCAGCGCCGTCTTGACTGGCTTCAGTGCCGGTGGCACGTAAAAAGCACCAACCGATCATGGCCGCTGCCAGACTTCCCTGGCATGTAAAAAGCACCCACTACACTCGCGGAGTGGTTGGCGTTAGGAAGGGCATCCACCTGTAGAAACACTGCCAGATCAGACTGGAGCCTGGTGCAGCCTCCTGGCTTCCCAGACCCCGGTCGAACCGTCCAACCCGTACTAGCGCGGAAAACGGACTTTAAACTGTTTTGTTGCCAGTAGCAGTAAAAGTCTGCCAAGAGGCCCTCAAACAAGTCTGGCATTGAAATGTAAAGCTCATAGAGCAGACCATCAAAACCCCGCAATCTGCCTCCCGTGCAGCTTTTCATTGTTTCCTGTACTTCCCATGTTGTTATTAGTCTTTCACAGCACTCCACCTCATTCGCCAAGAGTTGCAGCAGGCCGTCCAGGTACACACAGAAGTCTGTCCTGTTATCTGTCCTAAACAATCGAGCAAAGTACTGCTGAAAGGCCACGCACATCTGCTTTGGATCGAACACTTCGCACTCGTTCTGGTCCACCAAAGACCAAATGCTGATTTTGTTACCATGCTTAGCCTCGCCACTCAGGCCCATCAAGCGGCTTTAGTCCCCTCTCCACTTACTGAATATGCCTTAGCTCTGACAATGCAGTGTTCATGTTTGGCATTGAAGTGTTGGTCTAGAGCTAACATCGCTGCCAACACATTGGTCGTGATGCTTGTCCTAAGCAGTTCATCTAACTTTCTAACTGAATCTCTCTTAATTGATTCTACTCTAATTGCCCTCTTAAGCGCAATCCAGCAGTTGTTGTTGATGATTGCCCGTCAATGCCCTCTTCACTAAAAGCCCATCTAAGTCGACCATACAGATGACGAATTTGTTGTCAGTATAGCCATCTATGGTGTCCTTATCCGCTGGCCTACAGAAAACTATCTAGAATCTAGATGACCCAATGCGATTTGTCCAAGTCCACATTTGGGTTATCTAGTCAGTATCTATCAGACAGTTGAAAACATCTGAGCAGGTCGGTGAGGCTTTTGCACCCCGCTCTCCTATTAGATGCTCCCACTCTCACACAATCAAAATGTTCATCTAAGACAGCGTTTCAATCCCTTACTAGCACTAAAGTGCGAAACATTACCAGGAAAACCTCTAGACGCTTGAAACAATCCGAACGCCCTGCCCCTATCGAGGCATAGGCAGCCACCAGTTTAAAAGCACTACCATCACTGCTGTTCACATCCAGGACCACCAACTTACTTTCTGGATCCAAGAAGAATGCCTTTATTTTCAGATCCAGACCTTTTCGGAAAAGCACCACAGTACCACCACTGCCCTATCCTGGCCAACACAGAAATAGAAAAATCTCATATCTGCTAAAAAGGACTGTGAGGTCCTGCGGGTCGGAAAGCCTGGTTTTACTAAAGACTGCTACATCCACACTGAAAGACGTCAGGTCATTTAAGTGGTGACCTTGTCTGTAAGGTGACCCAAGGCCCCTGACATTTATGCTACCAATTCTGAGCACATCCATGTCAAAAGTTTTTTATGAAGGAGAAAAGCTCTACTTACCACTGTTGTCTGGTAGGGTGGCCCCCTTGTGATTTGGTGTGGGTATTTCCACGAGATTTTAAAATATATTTTTTGTGAATGTTTTTTTAAGCGATCCAACATCTTGTGGAAATTTTGTTTTAATAGCGCTGTAATTGTGTTGTGTGATCTTGAAAATTAGTAAGTGCAGTGATGGTGTGTGGTGTTGGGATAACAAAGTCTGCCATTGTAGTGTCTGTGTTGTCTTTCAGATATGTGATCAGGTCTTTGTTGTTTGTGTTTATAGCTGTGATGTTTGTAGTGCTGGTGGGGGTCTGTGTGTGTTGTAATTTGTGTTGGTGTTAATAATATGGGGACTTCCGGTTTCTGCCTCGGCTGCATCTCCTGCTGTTATTGCTGCTGCACTGACACTGGTGTTGGTTGCACTGCCTGCTTTTGCTCCTTGTATTTAGGGCAATTGACCCTTAGGTGCTTGTCACTCCCACAGAGACAGCAACTTGGCCTTCTGCCCTCTACAGCGATGTGAAGTATGGTGCAGTCTGGCAAACTAATGGAGTCGGGTATGGCATTTATGCTTTTTAGTTCAATTTGAACAAGCAGCTCCATGCTCTGACCCAACCAATTTTGCTGGTGCAATTTGTGCACCTCCAGTATTGTGGCAGTGTCCTCTGAGGACAGCTGCCACCAGCCAGTATAAATTTAATTCAGGTAGTATTTCTTCAATTTTTATTTTTGTTACATGCCAACCAAGTTATGTTGGCATGAGTAGTAATTCTTCTGTTTTTAGGAGCACTGTGGAATGTTACCTTGCCTCCTGCTTGGTTAGAAAGCGCATTTCTACAGTGTCAAAACACTTTCCTTTGGTAACATACATTTTTCTTGACCATATTGGTCTTAGCGCAATTTCTAATCACTGTTGAGTTGACCATTCAAGTTTTTTGCACTTTGTGTTGAATATCTTGTACATTACTGTTTTTCTGTTTGTTTCATTTATTAGCTTTTGTAGGGTGTTTCTTTCTTTCCTTAACAAATCCTTTACATTTTTTATGTCATCAATTGTTAAACTGAGTACTTTTGTTTGTTTCGCTGCAGAGGCGAAACTGTTTGCTGTCATTGTTGTTAGTATTTGTGGAGGTGTCAGTGCAAATCATTTTCTGCTTTATGGTTTCATTCCTCTCTTCCTCCTTCCCCAGTGTAGGAATAATAGTGGTGGTGAGAGGAGAGAAATCGTCATTTGAAAGGTGGTTTAAAACAACGCTTTCACTCTCTTCTTGAGCATTGCACGTGCTGGAGCATTTTTTGTCATTCTTCTCTCTGCCTTTTAAGGTGCAGAGATAGTTAACTTTGGAACTTTTGTCATTGCTATTCAACAGCAGAGGGGGTGATTCACAAAGAAAGGAAGAGCTTACACTCTTCTCCAAAGAAATTTTTTTTACACAAATTGAAATTCAAAAATGAGAAATAGAAATTTTGAATTGAAAAATTTGCCCCTAAAGGAGCAAAGTCTTACCTAATTGCTTAGCTCAGTGATAGCCCAGTTGGCTTGGCCACCAAGATATAGAAAAAAATTAACAGATATAACAATATTATCTGTGAAAATAAAACAAAAACTCACAGCTTGCAAAGACATGTTCTTTCGCTTTGAAAATAATAAAATGAAAAATTTGATCATATACACAGCATTGTTCTGGAAGAAGTTTAGGTTCATGTTCATTCACAAATGCAACCAACTCCATGATGTCATAATTTGTCTCTCTTGCCATGTCTCTTGAAGTTAAATCACTAATTTGACAGTTTGTTTTTGGCAGTCCAGAGCCAGACTCTTGCAAATTTTTGCTTCCCATGACCAAAATTTGATCCTCAATTTCAATCAGTGCTTGGTTAAAAATTGTTTCAGAGAACTGAATATTGATATCTAGGTTTGCCAGTTGAACTGCACAGTCCTCAGCCATATCCTCACGATGTTTCATCCAAAGCTGTAGGAGACTGCCAAGTTGATACATGCTCAGTATGATTGCAAAAAAGTTATGGAGTTTCTTTGGAGAATCTGATATTGATGCTTCAGTCAATGTAAGGTCCCAGTTCTCATCATTCTGCTTGGCTTGAGGGAACACTGTAACTTCTTGCAAGAGCATCAGTCCCACATTTCCTCTTGTGAGATTTATTGTTTCTCCAGGTATTATTTTTCTTGCATCTTCATGACACAACTTAAAAAGGCAGTAAGGATAGTTTCTTTTGGAGAAAGTGCTTGTTGCAAGGCTGTTTGTTTTGTAAAAGATAACCCTGTGGCCATTCTCTAGATGGACACTCAGATGAAAGATGGTTGGGTGCCTCTCATGAATGGGAAAATTGATGTTGCACTAAAAAGCCTCATTGGTACTGATGTATCTTTCTCTGTCATAGTGTGGATCCTTGTCATTTTTATTTATCTGCTGACTGCCATTCTGCATAAGAGTGTATGTTGCAGCATCTAAACCAGTGGTGGGAAAACCCCAGCCTATGGATGCAATTGCGCCAGCAGGCTGATATACTTGTATATACAAAATAAAATAAATTTTGCAATTACAAAATTTATGATACTTGTACACCTATTTGCGACACAGGTCGGGTTTCCACTATGACTTAAAATGGTCAGACTTGAACAGAAATCCTCTGGTAATTGCCATTTGAATGGAAATTTTGTTTTCACTATAAAACAAATATTGCTAGGTTTGTACCACCCCCTTGAAACCCAACTACACTTTAGATGAAAAAACTAAAAATATATTGCATGTATCGAAATAATTTTTATATGAAATGAAAGCTGAAAGGTTATAGAAGATACAGTGTAAAAATTATTCATATTCAAGAACCCCAAGTATTTAAATTTTCCTCGATACTCACCCACTTTTTGCCAATTGATAACCAAAAAATATTTAAAGCGAGTTTATATATCCTAAATTTGCAGAAGAATTTGTTGTTGGGGCACTTTAGCTTAAGGGTAGAGCACTGCAACATGTAATCACAGGGGTGTGAGTTCAAGTCTCATGGCTGGCTGCCAACACATTTTTCTGCAAAATATGGATAGTTTATCCTGTTTATGCTATATTATTAGCATTATCCTTTGTTTGAGAATAAAATTATTTCCATAACTTTCTAGACATCTCAACGCTTCTAAAGGAAACTTTGTTTGTTTACTTCCATTGTAATTTGAATTTAATGTACAATAGCGTCTTATAAAGTGAGATTTATATATACTAAATTTGCAGAATTTGTTGTTGGGGCAGTTTAGCTAAAAAGTAGGGCACTGCGTTGCGTAATCACAGGGATGTGAGTTTGAGTCTCATGGCTGGCTGTTAACACATTTTTCTGCAAAATATGGGTAGTTTATCCTGTTCATGCTATTTTATTGGCATTATCCTGCATTTGAAAATAAAAATTACTTCCTTAAATTTAAAAATCTATTAAAAATCAAAAACAAATTGGTAAAGTTTCATTGAAACAGAAACTACTGATTTGGTGCTTTGTGAACAGGATAAAAAAAAATATTACCAACTTTTTTTCCAGAAAAAGCAGCAAAAAATAACGTTTTTAGAAAGGGGTGTCGCATTTTTGCTATCAGTTGGTGTCAAGAAGGTCAAGAGGAGTTACTTTCAACTGCCATTGGTTTATCAGTTATCGCCCTCCCCTATCCACTCACTTGTCAACACATGTGTGGACAAGGGAGAGAAAAATCAAGTTAAGCCTTGCAGAACCAAACAATCTCTATATATAAAACTGAAATGCGTTTCCACCACTTAAATCCCTATCTTAAAAGGTGTCGTTGCTAGGGCCAAAAACCCACTTTGACAAGTCCACTTCTGTTCTTTAATGTATCTGTCTTCCTCAACTCACTCTCGCTATTTCCTCTCTTCCCAGCACTTTTTCACTCACTCTATTTCCTACATTCCCATCACTTTCACTTCGTCAAACGGCCTTCTTTTATGTATCTGTCTGCATTCATAGAGAGAATTACCATCGCCACCACCAACACACAATCATGACAAACAAATATTATGAATCTCGCCATCGCATTCTATTGTCTGCCTGTCAACGCGCCGATCAAGCAAATACAAACAGAACACACCAACGAGCGTTCGTGTTCTGGTGATAACATAGGTTTTTCGTATCTATTACATTTTAACATTTATTTAGAACCCTGCAAATTTTTCATGCTAAATTTTCATTTTTTACTACTTTATTATTTTTTCTTAAATTGATGCTTCTAGGGTCAACAGTTCGTTTCCTCGGAGGATATGGAAATTCCTATTACCCATCAGAGAAATAACTCCAGCAGCTCACAACTATTTCAACAAAGACAAGGTTACCTGCTTACCAGTCGAATTCAGCGTCAACGCTCACGTATGAGAGAGACTCCAACACACACACACACATATATACATATATAATGTGTGCATTATGTGGTCGGTTGAGCTGAAAATATGCACACCTATGTTAAAAGTGCTGGTAAGTTTGCATGACAATTATTTTTTTTCCTCAAATGAAAGGCGTGACCTCTAGGACAAAATTTCTCATCTTATAAAATGTGGCCCCAGTAGACCCGAATGTGAATATTAACCAAAATGTGAAAAGGGGTCTAAATGGGGCTGGAAGGGGATTAAAATTTAAAGGAGCGGGTGTTTAGCAATTCTCTGTTACATCAAGCTAAAAAATTTGCGCCAGCCTTTTAATCGTCAATGTGTTGCCGTCCATGATGAAGAAGTTTTGAATGCTTGCCATGGTGAGTCTACTGTCGTGAGAAAGAATCACTTCAAAACTTGGTGTTTAGGGATTTTCTTTTACATCAAGTTCAAAATTTTACGCCAGCCGTTAAACTGTCAAGACGTTGCTGTCCCTCGTTAACAAATGCCAGCCATGCTGACTCTACTATCCTCACATTCTATCCCTTCAAACTTTGGTTTCCAATATTTTATTATTTTTATTCAGCTCGCAAGTTCGTCTGTCCCTTTTAAATGTTAGTGTTTTGCTGTTTGCCTTGAAGCAGACCTTTCCGTTGTTACTGCCTGATATTTATGATTGATCTTTCTAAATATTTTATTTCTCAACTTACTCAAGATCTTTTGCTGTTTATAAATGGGAGAGAGATAGATAAAGATAGAGAGTAAGAGAAAGCGAGGGAGAGTCCGAGAGAAAGGAAGAGTAAGAGAGTGGGGAAAGTGAGAGAGAAAGGGAGAGAAACAAAGAGGGAGAATCATCATCATCATCGTTTAACGTCCGTTTTCCGTGCTAGCACAGGTTGGACAGTTTGACCGGGGTCTGGGAAGCCAGGAGGCTGCACCAGGCTCCAGTATGATCTGGCAGTGTTTCTACAGGTGGATGCCCTTCCTAACGCCAACCACTCCATGAGCGTAGTGGGTGCTTTTTTCGTGCCGCCAGCACAAGTGCCAGGGGGGCTGGCATCGGCCATGATCGGTTGGTGCTTTTTACGTGCCACCGGCACAGAAGCCAGTCAAGATGACACTGCAATCAGCCATGTTCGGATGGTGCTTTTTACGTGCTGAAAGGAAGCAACAGAAAGTAACAACCACACTCTTACCCGCGCGTAGAGCGGGTCACCTTCAGATAGTCTCTATATATAAAACTGAAATGCGTTTGGACCACTTGGATCGCTTTCAAGGCCACTACATCCTGTCGGATTGACTCCAAAATTTACAGGGACATGTAAAATGAGGTGACGATGCCCGTGGGCTACGTTAGAAATCCCTATCTTAAAAGGTGTCATTGCTAGGGCCAAAAACCCACTTTGACAAGTCCACTCCCATTCTTTTACATATCTGTCTTCCTCACTCACACTATTTCCTCCATAAGTTCGTCAAACGGTGTTCTTTATCTCGCTGTCTGCATTCATAGAGAGAATTATCATCGCCACCAACAACACACAATCATGAGAACAAATATTATGAATCAGATATTTCTTGCGTTCATTTATATATGTGTGTGTGTTCTATATATAAATATGTATATATAATGTATATATATATATATATATATGTATATATAATGTATATATATATATATATATGTATATATATATATATATATATATATGTATATATATATATATATATATACAAAGTGTATATATCTGTATTTATGTATATTAAACTTTTTAATACTTTTTGATAGTTATATATATTTTTAAACAAATTATAATTATAATTTAATAATTTTTATTTTAAATTTAAATAATTTAAATTTTTCAATTTTATATTTTACATATTTTCTATATTATATTTTTATTTTTATGTTTTTGTTTTTGGTTTTTCACTGTTTTATTTGCCTATTAGTGGTTTTATCTCTAATTTAATTTATACATATATAATTTGTATATATAATGCGTGCACACACACATTATATATAAACATATATATATATATATATATGTATATATATATATATATATATAATGTGTGCATTATGTGGTCGGTCGGTTCAGCTGAAAATATGCACACCTATGTTAAAAGTGCTGGCAAGTTTGCATGACAACCACACTCTTACCCACACGTAGAGCGGGTCACCTTCAGCTAGTATCTCCTATAAAAAGAAATGCTGGTGAACATGCTTTGTTTGATGAAAAATGAACTGAGCTTCATTATGTTATTGAAATAAATAACAACTGCATTTGTCTTATTTGCAATGAACAAGTAACCGTTCATAAAAAATATAACATAGATAGGCATTTTGTGGAAATTTGAAAGAAATTGAACATTTTGACAAGATAATCTCCTTGAAAGAAAATCTGACCAAAAGACAAGCTTTTTTTAAAAGGCCAATTCTTGAAAGTTAATCAGTTACTCAAGCCAGTTATGTAGTATACGTAAATATTGCTAAAAAACTCAAACCACATAGAGGTGGTTAATTCATGAAAGAATGTATCCTTAATGCTGTTGAGAATATAGGCCCAGAAAAAATTAATTTGTTTGAAAATATTAACTTATCAAGAAGAACTGTTTCTGATCATATTAAAGATATTTTTGATGACATTCAAAATTTTCTAAAATCTGATTCAGCAGAATTTGTATTGTATTCATTAACTATTGATGAGACAACTGATCTATCTAATACTGCTCAGTTGGCAATATCTATGTATGTAATAACTGCAAAATTCAATATTTGGGACAAATTTCTTGCCTTGAAATCAATGCATGGAACAACTAGAAGTGAAGATTTATTTCAAGTGGTCAACTCAACCATGAAAGATTTTGATTTACCATACGAAAAATGAGTGGTCTTACTACAGATGGTGCTCCATCTATGGTAGGTCATGTAAAAGGGTTTGTAGCTCTGATTAAGAATGAATTTAAGAAGCATCTTTTGGATCTGGAAACTTTAATTGTGCGTCACTGCTTTATTCATATGGAAACTTTATGTGCAAAATCTTTCAACATGGGCAATGTAATGAAAGTTGTAACTAAGGCCATTAATTTGATAAAAAGCAAAGGGTTAAATAATAGAGAATTTAAAAAATTTTTTTAAGATTTTGAAGCTGAATATGGGGATTTATTGTACTATTGTGAAATGGTTAAGTAAGGCCCAAATGCTTAAGCGATTTTATGAACTGAAGGAAGAAGTGAAAACTTCTATGGATATTAAAGGTGTTCCTATTATAGAACTGGAAGATAAAAAGTTTCAAAGTGATTTAGCATTTTTAGTAGATATAACTAGTCATTTAAATAATTTGAACTTGAAACTACAAAGCTCCAATCAGCAAATAATCAGTTTGCTTTCTCATATCAAAAGCTTTGAATTGATTCTTCATTTATTTGTTACGCAATTGAAAAGAGCTTCACACATTTTCCAAAATTGAGTAAACAAAATACCCAATCAACAAAGGAACATTCTTACGAGAGTGAAAGTCTTTTGAAGAAATTTGAAAGTAGATTTGAAGAAATACAAGATAAAATCAAACTACATGTTTTTGAAACACGTTTTGATATGTATCCTGAGGAGGCTCCTGATTCCTTACAATTAGAATTAATTGATTTGCAGTCGGAAAACTTAATAAAATCAAAATACAGTAATCTGTTTTTTATTGAACTTCTACAAACCCATCAATCCTGAGAAATTCCCGTTTCACATAAAAATGCCTTGAAATCCGTATCTCAATTTTCAACAACTTATCAATGTGAGTAATTTTTTTCCAAATTGAATTATGCAAAAAATCGTCTTCATACCAGACTTACTAACGAAAACCTGAGTAATGAACTAAGAATAGCAGTTTCTTCAAAGACGTGATGTTCCTAAACTTTCAAAAAAAGAAGAAAAAAAAAAGTAATTTCATTCTTCTCACTAAACAAAGCCAGATTTTAAAGTTAAGGTTAATTAACTTTGATAAAATTATCACTAGGATAAATTTGTTCAAATATGTCATTTACACATAATACTATTTAGGTATTAATGTAATTTTTCAAAATTAAATTTGGTCTGTGCTTGACTGTTATGATTTCTCCAACATTAGGATAGGTATATTTTGCTTTGAAAAATATAAAATACCTCATAAGTAATATAAATGTCCTAAATTCAGTGGCGGCAGTAATGAAGATGTTATGCATTAATTTAATGTGTTAAACTTATCTTTATTAATGTATATTGAATTATACATAGATATATATACAGATACAAGAGTCAGAACTTGTGATTTGCCCACGGACCCTTTTCTTTGGAAATTTTTGCCCGCCACACTAAAAAGTTTCCCCACCCCTGATCTAAAACTTTGTTTATATATTTACAAATATACTTAATAGAGTTAACAGAGTTGCAGAATCCAACGTTGACTCTTGCTACCTGTACTTGTCTTTGCTTCTCTGTAGAATACTGATCATCTTGTAGAGACTGAGAACATTGTTCTCAGAAGCTTTTTCGAAAATTAAAATGGGGACTAAATGAAAAAATGGGTTACGTGAATATCTTCACAAGAGTGATTGAAATAAATGGTGATTGTGGAACACCGCATAGACGCGCGCACACACACAGACACACAGAGTATCAAACATCAGATGGAACGGACGTGTGTGAGAGAGAGAGAGAGAGAAGGAGTGTGATGTCATGTATACTTACATACATAAATATACATACGTCTTTTGTATGTATGTGTGCATGTCTGTGTGTGTGTATGTGAGAGAGAGTGAGTACCACTTAGACATCCCTGTCTCACATACACACACACACATGCACGCACACATACGTACGTACATACATACAAAAAAGATGCATACATATACGTATGCATGTATATAAGTATACAACAACACACCCCTTGACTGACTCTGTCTCACACAAACACTCATACAGAAATGTACACACAAAAACACACATGTGCATGTGTGACTGACTTATGTATGGAGAGAGAACATTGCAAACAATGAATGAAATATACATGAAATGAAAAAAAATCATATAAATAAAAGCTCGTTAAAATCTATTTTGTACCATATATTTTAATTTCCGAACTTAGTAAATATTGCTTTCAGTAATCTATCGTAGTTGATGGCAAATAGCGAATTAAAACTTGAAATGAAGACGTTAAAATAGAGAGCGAGAGATTTTGCAAATGAAAATGGAAAATTTCGCCATGGTTACATCAATATCAGAAGTTGACACTGAGAAACCTTTTTAAAGAAATGAATCATATATATAAAGCAATATTATTTATTTTTAATAAAAAAAACACTGAAGGCCCTACTATGTATCCAAGGTCAAATTATTCATGCAACCAAAGTATGGAAACAATTCACGCAGCCGTTTTTGCGTGAAATGTGAATACACACACACACACCTCTATTTTATATAAGATATATATGTATGTATGGATACATTAAATACACACTTAAATTAAAAACAAATAATGATATTCATTATCACAAAATGCAAAGTAACCTCAAAGTATATGTAAACTAGTATTTGTACAA
The DNA here is from genome assembly GCF_006345805.1 of Octopus sinensis. Taxonomy (NCBI): domain Eukaryota; kingdom Metazoa; phylum Mollusca; class Cephalopoda; order Octopoda; family Octopodidae; genus Octopus; species Octopus sinensis. The sequence goes on from NC_043001.1 coordinate 64,925,946, forward strand.
AAATATAAATACACAGGCACCCCTCCCAACAAATACACACACACACATAGTGTATAAATATTAAAGTTGCAGTCATATCATAGAGATGAAGGATATATGGGATTAAAATAGTATGTCCCTTTGATCTTCACATCTACAAGGCTTTGAACTCAACTATGCAAGCAACCAAAAACATTTATAAAGTGCTCCCACTATCTTCAACAAGCAGTGAATAAGAAACATAAATAAGAAAAGAAAGTGACTAGTACAGCTAAATCAGCTTCCAAATTAGCAGAAGACAAAATAAACTATCTTCAATGCAATTGAGCAAGAATGTGTTAATGGGCTTAAATTGATCTTTTTCAAGAACAATATTAGAAAATTTGAGCTGCTCTTAAAGAAAAGACGTATCAACTCTTTCTGGTTTATCAATAATGCAGCTTCTGTAATCTAGTAAAAATGAGAACTGCATTTTCTCTTCCATCAAATTTATGTACAATTTATTAACCTGTCTTAAACAATAAGTTATCGTTGTTACAACGCTGTTTGATGCCATGCTAAAGTTAAATATAGAACTTGAATTCATGCAAGTCAAGTCTTAAATGAGGCATCAAAAGTAGGTAGACAAAAACAGATTAAAAAGGTACAGATAACAGTATAGTAATTAAGGCAAAATAACTGACTATAGGCTGTCCAGAGTTTTTGAATTCAGACATCCTTCAATTGAGGGATCACCTGCTTTTCTTTACTGTAGTAGCAAGACATAAGAGAATAAAACTAACTTGTTTAAATCACATTATTGATTATAAAATAAATAACAAATAATAGAAAAATAATGAGTCAAAAATACCAGAGCTGTTTCTATAATGCTGCTTCCAGATGTAACAACATCTTCAATGATCAAACATTTGTCATTTTGTTGAAAATTACCTTCCACCATTTTCTTGGTCCCATAGTCTTTAGCTTCCTTCCTTTTAACCAACATAGGTACGTTGTGATTGACTGCAATGCACTGAGAAGTATAGTAAAGAATAAATTAGCTCATGTAAGCAATTATAAATAGTTTTTGATTAAATAAATTTAAAACTAGAAATTTATTTTCAATAAATATCTATAACCAACAATTTATACATCCCAAAATGTTAGAGAATTTTGAAGTTGTATATTTGAGCAGAATGAATCGCCATAAAGCAAAAACAAGCTATGCTTCAATGTATGTATAAAATATTCTAAATACTATACAATAAAGACAAAAATTCCCCCCAGTGAGGGGGGAACAGTTATTCAAACCTGGTTAAACATCAATGCATTTCTAGAATGATGTAACATCATATTGTGTTACTGACTCCTTTCAACAAATAAAACTCAATATTAAATAGGACTAAACCAAAATTAACATTATGTAGAAATTATAAGACTTACAGTGGCTAAAGGAAGTGCAGTGTAAGGAACACCACATATTCTGGCAAAGTCCTTCTTTCCATCTGGAAGGCATTCATACATCATACTTGAGACTTCATTCTACCATAAAAACAGTAATAATTATGAAAAAATTAATGATCATGATCTTAATTATCATTTTAATGCTCTTATTTCCCTGCTTGCATGAGTCGGATGAAATTTGTTGAGGGAAATTTTCAACATCAAATGACAGTGAGATTTATGACAGTGAGATTTATTTACAACTAGCAAATCATATAACATGGAGACATCCACACACCCACATGCATATAGATATATATGCATGTATACATGAGCGGCAGGTGTGTTTGTGTGGTAAAAAGTTTGCTTTCTAACCACATGGTTGGTTCAGGGTTCAGTCCCACTGTGTGACACCTTGAGCAAGTATCTTCAACTATAGCTCTAGGTTGACTAAAGCCTTGAGAGTGGATTTGGAAGTATTTGTGTCTGAGTATGTGTGTGTGTGTGTTTATATACATGTCTATGCATGTGCATTAGTCTCCTTGCCTTGACATCAAATGATAGTTGTAAACAAGTGTCATCATCATGCAACACTGTCCTTTGTTTCCAAGCAAAACATCTCTGATGGAAAAACATTACCTTACTTGGAAACAGGTAGGGTTGGTGATAGGAAGGGTATCCTGCTGTAGAAATTCCACTTCAACCCATGTGAGCAGAGAAAAGCGGACGGATCTTTTCGCTTTGACCGGCAGATTTTTTTAGTAATTTCTTTGTAACTAAACACTTTTAAACTTCGTATACTGATAGAATGTGCTTATAAAACATCTTTTTCTCTTGGCTTTACCCTGTGACCATAAAATGAGGGGTCACTCGTAAACAGAGCTGGATAACAAAACCGTTCCCTCTTTAGTGTCCACCCATAAATTATGATCCTAGTATCGATCTATTGCATTTCAATCGGCGAAGTTTCGTACGACAAACGAAACATCGCCTTTTTCGTTTAAGAAAAGTTGTTTAGAGCAAGTTGTTTTACACCTATTACGCTGTTTTTGTTTTTGTTTTTGTGCCCGGTTCAGACGCTTTCGGAAATTCCCGATATAAATTTTCCGAGGCCTCTTCCCCACCCCTCTTTCGCGAGAGCGCATTTTTTTTGTCATATTCGTTTAGAGCAAGTTGTTTTACACATATTACACTATTTTTTTTTTGTTTTGGTGCCCGGGTCAGCCCCTCAGACACTTTCGGAACTTCCCGATGTGAATTTTCCGAGGCCTCTCCCCCACCCCCCTTTCGCGTGCGCGAATTTTTTTTTTCATATTCGTTCATAGGAAGTTGTTTTACACCTATTACACACATTTTTTTTTTGATTTTCTGATAATCGTAACGCCCTATATTAACCGCCTTTTTTTCTTCAGAAATGTAAATAAACCCAATCTGTTTCTTAAACGAATATATAATATGTAATGTGTGCATCTGTGCAACAGAGAGGAAAATTAAAACTGCATATGTTGTGAACTTAGAATATGTGTTTATTAATAAAAGTTTAATTAAACTTTTATTAATTAAATTTTATTCATACGAACGTAACTGATATGAAATGTCATAAATAACAGGGACATTTTCATATGACACCGCCAGAAAATGTTGTTGACACACTACGGCAGAAATCGTTTTCACCTCAATAGACGTCATTGATTGCAAGAAAATAAACAACAAATATCTTACAAACTACAGAATTTTCACAATAAAGCCAAGAGAAAAAGATGTTTTATAAACACATTCTACCAGTATACGAAGTTTAAAATTTTTAAGTTACAAAGAAATTATTTTAAAAATATGCCGGTCAAAGCGAAAAGATCCAAGCGGACATTAAAATGATGATACTATATATTAATGTTCGTTTATAAGTCAAATCATAATAAAAACAATTTTACATTAAACTGAAGGATTACTCAATAGGGTACATATTTATCAATTACAAGAAGGTTGCTATGTGTGTGTCTATATACACAAACATATAGTGAAAATTTACAAAAAAAACATAAGACGAAGACGGGTGTGTAAACAACAGATGTATTAGTTTAATGTGGTCCATTGCTGTGATATAAGCATCCTCAAAACAAAATGTATTCATGGGGAGAAAACTATTGAAAAACATCAATACATGTGAAAGTGACAAAGAAATTAGGAAGGTGGTAATGGAATGTACTAGAAACAGCAGCCGAATCTCCATTAAATCACACACCTTTTCGTCTAAAAAAAATTTTTTTTATCGAAAAAGCTTCTCAGAAGCTACAACAATGCGAGGAAGCGCATTGTGACCAGCGATATGTAGCAACATCCGACAGTCTAGTCGGTACAGTGATTTGTGTTGTTTTGAGACGAAGGGACAGTTCCAAAATGCCAAATTCCTCTTCTCCCCAGGGCACACGAACTCATCCAAACTTAAGAATCAACATGGCTTTGCTAAGTCAATTGATGTGTTTTCCGTTTGACTTAAAACTTTTGCTACATATCGCTGGTCACAATGCGCCTCCTCGCATTGTTGTAGCATCTGAGTGATGCCACCCTGAGGCTAGACGGGTAGGGTTAAAACTGTGTCGATCGTAGTAACGTGAAACGAAGCCTTTTGCTCAAAGCCTTTTCGGCGCGCTTTTCCTTTGCATGCAACTCTTTTCTCATGAGAAGAATATCTCCTCTTCATTTTATAACTCTCCCGTCTTTTTCTTACCATTTCACCATCGTCACATCAACAGAGATATTAAGGCTGCACAGTAGCAGTCGACAAGGCATGTATAACGATTAAATAAAAAAAAATTGTCTATATCTTCGATCAGTCATTATTCCATTGAGTCAACCTCATTATTTTCTACATTTTCTACATTACTTCAAAAGTTCCCGCAAGCCCATATGTAAAAAAAAAAGAAGTTTTTTACGGAAATCGACGGAAAGGTCTACTAGAGACGAAAGATCGCCGATCGCCCAAAGGCGATCTTTCTTTGTTGTATTAAGTCCACTGTGAAAAACAGAAATTCGCAAAAATTTTCTGAAAATTCCTAAAAATGAAAAAGTTGTGGGGTGTCGGTGTGCTTTAAGCAGAATTCCGCCGAAACATTTTTCTCTAAGGTACTACAAATTGAGATCAACTCCGAAAGCACGTGTTGCAAAATGACACACGAGGATTTAAAGTACCCACATAACACCTCATAACATTTTTTTAATTTATGGGAATTTTCAGGAAACTTTTGTGAATTTGTGTTCAACATTCAGGAATTCATACGATTATAGCAGAAAACTCCAATAAATAAAGAAGTTGTGAAGGGTGCTTAAAGTAGAAATATAAAGGACAAAAATTAAATAGTTCGGTGTTAATATATTGATTTCAAATTTTGGCACAAAGGTCAGCAAGTTATGAGGAATAATAAGTCGATTACATCGACCCCCGGGACTTATTTTATCGACCCCAAAAGAATGAAAGGCAACGTCGACCTCGGCGGAATTTGCTCTCAGAGCGTGGAAAACAAACGTGCTTAACGATTTTCCATACTATTAACAAAGTATAATCAGCTTACCATAAGTTGCGGGAAAGACACTAGTATTCGGAAATCAAAGTAAATCGGTGCTTCAATACCACTTTTCAAAGTAAAATTCCCGAACTTGACACATCCTATATCAAATAACTTTACGATAAGCTCCATAGCGCTGGACGAAGAAAAATGGCTACAAATGAGTTATTTCCCCCTGCTCAGTTTTGGAAGTTCTTTTTTCATTTCACTACAGATTTGTGTCCCCTGATCCCGATTTGTTTTTAACAAAATTTTCAACTAATACCGCTTAGGGACTGTAAATTCTGAGTATCTAATGATTTTTTTTAAAAGAAATTTTCCGATCGGGTGGGGAAAGGAGTTTCGGAAAATTTACCCGACTTTTTTCTTTCAAGAAAACGGGTATCTTTTAATGAAATTTTATACAAATACCTTTCGAACAGCATACTCTTTACTCTTTTACTTGTTTCAGTCATTTGACTGTAGCCATGCTGGAGCACCGCCTTTAGTCGAGCAAATCGACCCCAGGACTTATTCTTTGTAAGCCTAGTACTTATTATAACGATCTCTTCCGCCGAACCGCTAGATTACGGGGACGTAAACACACCAGCATCGGTTGTCAAGCGATGTTGGGGGGGGGGACAAACACAGACACACAAACATACATACACACACACACATACATACATATATATACATATATACGACGGGCTTCTTTCAGTTTCCGTTTACCAAATCCACTCACAAGGCTTTGGTCGGCTCGAAGCTATAGTAGAAGACACTTGCCCAAGGTGCCACGCAGTGGGACTGAACCCAGAACCATGTGATTACGATTATCAAAAGAAATTCGTTGGGAACATTTTTTCCGTGGGTGGGGGAGTTTCGGATCTTTTCAAATGTGTGGCCAGGAGCCCAGATCTTTCTACTTAACTAAATAATTTGAAACTTCGTATGCTGGTACAGTGTTTCAAAACAAGACACAGGTTGGAACTAGTTTATTTGAGAAAAATCTATTTTATAACTTTAATCGTAGATTAAAACTGCGAATTTTAACCAATGAGATTGCTTGTTTTCATATTTAATACGTTACTGCATTCTGTTAGTGTGACGTAGAAAGCAGTTTTGTGACATACACCGAGTAAAAAATTTCATCGTTATTGTTTTGTTTACATGTTAATATTAAGCGTTACGCATATCAGAAAATCAAAAAAAAAATGTGTGTAATAGGTGTAAAACAACTTCCTATGAACGAATATGAAAAAAAAAATTCGCGCACGCGAAAGGGGGGTGGGGGAGAGGCCTTGGAAAATTTATATCGGGAATTTCCGAAGGCGTCTGAACCGGGCACAAAAACAAAAACAAAAACAGCGTAATAGGTGTAAAACAACTTGCTCTAAACGAATATGATGAAAAAAATGCGCGCTCGCGAAAGGGGGGTGGGGAAGAGGCTTCGGAAATTTCCCATCTTCAGTCCACGGCCTTTAAACTAAGAAAAAATAGTGTAATTGGTATAAAACTACTTGTTCTAAACGAGTATCAAGAACACACACTCACACATGAATCATAAACTCCGTATTTTTGTACATATTTCGCAAAAAAAAAAAAATAATAAAGAGAAGAAATTCTGGAAAAAGTGAAGAAATGTTGGATCTCCGCCATGTGAATCAAAATACGTGTCAGAAACATCTTGAAATACTACAGAAATTATGTTACGAAAATGATAATGATAATTTGTTTTTGTTTTTGTGCCCGGTTCAGACGCTTTCGGAAATTCCCGATATAAATTTTCCGAGGCCTCTCCCCCACCCCTCTTTCGCGAGAGCGCATTTTTTTTGTCATATTCGTTTAGAGCAAGTTGTTTTACACATATTACACTATTTTTTTTTTGTTTTGGTGCCCGGGTCAGCCCCTCAGACGCTTTCGGAACTTCCCGATGTGAATTTTCCGATGCCTCTCCCCCACCCCTCTTTCGCGAGAGCGCATTTTTTTTGTCATATTCGTTTAGAGCAAGTTGTTTTACACATATTACACTATTTTTTTTTGTTTTGGTGCCCGGGTCAGCCCCTCAGACGCTTTCGGAACTTCCCGATGTGAATTTTCCGATGCCTCTCCCCCACCCCCCTTTCGCGTGCGCGAATTTTTTTTTCATATTCGTTCATAGGAAGTTGTTTTACACCTATTACACACATTTTTTTTTGATTTTCTGATATGCGTAACGCTTTATATTAACCCATTTGTTTACATACCATATGTTTACTACGTCACCAAATTGGTGGTCGAGACGGAGTAAATAATATGAAGCCGAAAGACGGAATACCATTGGTTAAAATTCTAATTATTAAACAATGTTAAACTTAGAAGTTACAATTCCGTTTTCATTCTGGTTTACAATTAAGTTTACTTTTGACACATTCTACCAGAATACGAAGTTTCAAATTGTTTGGTTCAGTAGGAAAAATTTGGAAAAACTGGCTTCACAAATGAAAAGACCCGGGGTGGATGATCAGGAAGCCCACATAAGTTGGGATTTCTCCGTTTTGAGGGCTATTATTATATTTTTTTTTCACCGCAACCATCGAAATTATATGGCGGGGAGTCTTTTTTCCTGAAAAAACAGTTTTGAAACTTTTTTCATTCGTCTTCCGGACTGATTTTGGCCATTTTTTTTTTTTTTTTGCACGACACACATGAAAAGCGGCACTGTCATGCCTTTGGTTGTCAGAAGTGAAAGTAGTCAACTTCGTGTATTTCCGTCAGCTTTATACCTTCGTTAATTTACGCCGTTTACTTACGTACCACCACGCTGTTAAGGTTTATAAAACAATTGAAGTTCAGTTTAAAGTTTATAAATAAATACATTTCATGTGTAATGTATACACATGTGTATATATATATGTATACACATGTATATATATATATGTATACACATGTATATATATATATATATACATGTATAGACACATCTTTAATTAAACTATTGACCGCCTTAAAACGGATTACAGTAAAATAATAATAAAAAAAAAAGAATTTTGTAAATATTTTCAGAGGAAAAAGTGTTAAGGGAGATTTGGACAAGATCCTTTAACTGTTGTTTCTAGCACATCTGTCCTCGTTTCTTTTTCACTCTTTACGTGTCAATATTTTTCTCCCTTTAAACACGTTTATTCTTTTATTTGTTTAACTCATTTGACTGCGGCCATACTGGAGCACCGCCTTCAGTCGAACAAATCGACCCAAGGACTTATTCTTTGTAATCCTAGTACTTATTCTATCGGTCCCTTCTGCGGAACCGTTAAGTTACGGGGATGTAAACACACAAACATATATACAAATATATATACGACGGGCTTCTATCAGTTTCCGTCTACCAGATACACTCACAAGGTTTTAGTCAGTCCGAGGCTATAGTAGGTGCCACGCAGTGGGACTGAACCCGGAACCATGTAGTGGGTCAGACGCTTTCGGAAATTCCCGATATAAATTTTCCGAGGCCTCTCCCCCACCCCTCTTTCGCGAGTGCGCATTTTTTTTTGTCATATTCGTTTAGAGCAAGTTGTTTTACACATATTACACTATCTTTTTTTTGTTTTGGTGCCCGGGTCAGCCCCTCAGACGCTTTCGGAAATTCCCGATGTGAATTTTCCGAGGCCTTTCCCCCACCCCCTTTCGCGTGCGAGCATTTTTTTTTTCCATATTCGTTCATAGGAAGTTGTTTTACACCTATTACACACATTTTTTTTTGATTCTCTGAATGGCGTAACGCTTTAGTTTAACCGACTATATTTCTTTTAATATTTAGATAATATTTTTATTAAGTAGTATTATATTTAAGTAAACTAGTTTTTATTTTATATCAATTTTATGTTTAACTTTTTTATTGTGTGATATATTAAATCTATAGATATTACACATTGATATTATTATAATTAGTTTATATATTGGATTTGTGTATATTTGAACTATTTCCAATTTTTTATTGTATTATTCATGACTGGTAATACTATTGGGTATATTAATTAGATGCTAAATCATATTATTACATTTAAAATCCAGATAGATTAATTTAATCGTTGAACTTAGTAACTTAGTTTGTTTATCAATATTATTTAGATCTTGCTATTATTTTGAGTTTGATCGTTGTTATTATTATTATTATTGTTATTTACTGGTTTTGTAGAGGACTGGTGATTGCGATTGTAAATCTTCATAGTGTATTGTTCATTGGTTCAAATATTTTTGCACCTTTCTATAATTTGGGGGGGTGAAAAGTTTTTCTTACTTTCCATTAACAAATCATTCTCGCCATTATTTCATTTTTATATATATTGATAGATATAAGTTACGATAGATATTAATTCTTATATCTATTTAGTTTTTTTTCTAATATATATATATATATATATAAATTAATAAATAAAATATATGCATACATACATACATATATGTACGTACCTACATCTACATGTATATATACATGCATATATAAATATATATATGTGAGTACAGGACACCACAAATAGACGTATAACTCAACGAGAAACAAAAACGTAAAAACAAACATGGAAACGGACTTTTTTTAACAACGAAAAACAGAGTACAAGACAAACAATACAAGGAAAATTCCCCTTCATCAGCTGTCCCTAGTTCGACTCCATGCGTGTTTCGAAGGTAAGGACAGAACACGACTCGTCGAACTAACCCTTCCTGCGAAAGAATTAAATAAAATTCCTTTGCAGAGGGGTAAAAACAAGGAAAGAAAAAATGTGACAAAAACAGGACGTAAAAACAATACAAATAAAAAAACAAATACAAAATAAAAATACAAATACAAAAAAATACAGTACAAGTAAAGAATAAAAACAGGACAAGGAAACAAACATTGAGGGCCTTTTTTTTAGCCTAGACGATGGAAAAATTAAAGAGCGCAGGAAAAAAGCATGTTCACTTGTAGGAGGCCGCCAGCGAAAGGAAGTGGTCGACTCGGCTGTGTGAGAGATGAGGAGGAGTTAGAGAGAGAGAGATAGAGAGGAAAGGAAACCATAAAGGATGAAAAATAAGGAGAGAGACAGGCAAAGAGGAAGACAGACAGGAAGGAAGAGAAGGTCAAGCAAAGGGTTACAGGGTTTCGCGTCATAATTATATATAAAAACTTACTTGGAGAACAGAAAAGAAACGAAACGACGCGAGGGCGCTCAGTCATGCAATAAATTAATAAATAAAATATATGCATACATACATACATATATGTACGTACCTACATCTACATGTATATATACATGCATATATAAATATATAATATATATATATATATATGTATGTATGTATAAAGTGATCTAACGTATTACATATAATTTAATTTGAGAATTGATTTCGTTAGACAATATATTATTTAATTATTAGGTGGCATATTTATTATGTAATATTAAATTTTAAGTTAATTAGATATTATATTAATTGATATTTAGTCAACTATGTTGTAGATTGATATATTAATCTATGGATACTACACATGTATATTAATTAATTGTCTATATTTGAACCATTTCTTATTTTGATTACAATTTAATGACTTGTACTAGCATTGTGTTTTTTTAATTAATTTTAAAGTATTTAATAATTTAAGTATTGTTTTAGTGTTCACTTAATGTATATTTAGTATTTTTCATATCTCTATATATAAAACTCAACTTGTGTGTCTGTGTGTGTGTCTGTGTTTTTAACTTCCCGGCACATCTCCTCCTAGCCAACAAATCGTAGAACCACCAAAAATGGGTCACTTAAAGTTTAGGCGAATAAAAATTGAACTGCGCTATTTCTGTTCTGAAATTCATCTCGCAATTGCAAAAATCGATAATGTGTTTGTTTAGGCCTTATCCCATGCATTGAATAGTGAACTTTACTCAGTCAGCTGTTTGACGTGAACTGTGTTCACCACGCGTGCAAGCATGCGTAAATTGCATGAAAAATTTTAAAAAAAATCAAGATATAAAAACGAATCGCCGTGAACATTGTAGAAATTCGGCAAAGAATTTTTGAAGGAGTCGGTTGTGTTTTTTCACGTGAGCCAAAATATTGTTAAAATTGTGTTGAAATTGTTTGTTTAAAAATTGTTTGTTAAATTGTTATACTGAACTTTAACTGGTGTTTGAACCAGGAAAACTTTGTTATTCCCCTCCTTTAAGGAGGGGAAATAGTGTGAAATATATTGTGTGTTTTGACACAATCTAACAAAAAAAAAAATCCATTTGTGTGAAAATGGAAAAAAGAGTTGAACATTTTGCCAATGAAGGTTCACCTTCAAAAAAAGAAAATATTGTAGGTTCACCTACAAAGGAAAAAAATATTGTAGGTTCACCTACAAAGGAAAAAAATATTGTAGGTTCACCTACACAGGAAAAAAATATGATGAAAGCAGAAAATTCGGAAACAAGTGTACCAGCAGTTGAAAACGTGAAAAAAACGGTTAACTTCGCAGCCGCAGCCGGCAGAAAAACCGAACATATTTTACCAGAGGACATTGATTACGACAAATACAAGGACAGGTACAAAAGGGAGGGGAACAACATAAAAGCCACCCTCCCACAAGAAATAAAAACCAGCACCATGAAGAAAACGGTAATTTTTAAATCTTTTGTAATTAAGGAAAGAAAAATAGAAAAAATAACAAAGGAGCAGGCCGAAAAGTGTCTCAAACCAATATGGACAGACATTGATTTCGTTACATGGGGTAAGAAGTATGCAACCATAATGGTTTACTTTAAAGAGGAGGAACAGGCGAGGAACACTCGATCAACCCTCTAAAATCAACAGATATAATTCTTCTCCCTTCGTATATGGGAAGAAGAACAATAAAAATCAAAATAGACGACATACTACCAGAAATTGAGGTAGAAAGCCTCATTCCAGCCCTATTTATGGGACTGAAAGAAAAAATCAACATTATAGACATCGTCAGAACCCAGAAGGAGAATTGGAAGGGACAAGCACTACAAATAATAGTGCAAGCGGCGCCGGAAACGTTAGAGGAGGTGCCTGAATTCATTAATTTCGACGACGAAATAAACTTGCGGGTGGTGGTCGAAGGGCGTAAGCCCAGATGCTACGGGTGTGGAGAAAAGGGCCACATCCGAGCAGAATGCCCCACCCGCAAGAAAGAAGAAGAAGAAGCAAGGAAAAAAGCTGAAGAAGAGGAGAGGAGGAAGAAAACGACTGAAACAGAAGAAGGAAAGAAACAAGAGGGGGATGACGATTTCGTGATACCCAGAAAAATGAAAAAAAGAAAAAATACGGACGTAAATATACCCAACCATAATACAAAAAAGAGTAACACCCAGGGGGGGAAACCCACCCCACCCAAACACGGTTCTCCACAAAAGGAAAAAAAAGATAAGACCCCCCCAGACCAACACGAATCACCCCCACCCCACAGTACCATACATTACCCTCCCCTCCAAATGACCTCCCCGTGCTCCTCCCCTACATACTCCCCAAACTCCTCCTCCCCCTTCTCCCCATCACCCCCACAAAGCCCCCAAAAGAAAATCACGGAGTTCCAAGTAGTTTATGCAGCCATCAACAAAGACAACGACAGTTTAAGCAGCGGAATGGGAAACATCCCAACCGCTGAAAAAATACAAACGCACAGAAAATTTTTAAAAAATGTAGAAATATACAAAATGGATTTGCTAAACTTTAATATTTTAAATGCGCAGTATTCAGGGGACATAAAGGGTCCGCGGCTCGATGTACACGAGTCACTTATTAAAGCGGACTTCACCCCCCGACCAACAAGGACACCGACATAAAGGTAAGTAAATGTCTCGTATTTGTGTAGGATGCGTAAATGTGCGTGGCCTGATGGCGAGCCGGAAGCAAGGGCGCTTCCTAAATGACATCAGGTCACGGGATTTAGATGTTGTTGTTGCCACAGAAACCCGGTTAAAAGGGCCAAGAGATCTGCTCCCGCTGTTCGACGGTTACGAGGGAATTATCTCTCCAAACCCGTCGGTCGGCGGAAGTGGGGTGTTGGTCCTGGTGAAAAGGAACCGGGTTTCTGGGAAAAAGTTGATTTTTGCAGATCCAGAAGGTAGGCTGGTCGTCGTTGATTTGACGTTCAGCAGTCGTAAGACAATCAGACTGGTTGCGGTTTACGCCCCCAATAATAAGGGGAATAGTGAGTATTTTCGGAACCTGGAGAAGTTTCTCAGTACATCGTGCCCTTTAGTAATGTTAGGAGACTACAACACAATCTGCAATGTGTGGGTAGACTGTGTAGGCTCGCAAACAGACAGGAAAGGAAATGCCTGCTTCCTGGATCTACTAAGACGTTTTGAGCTGGTAGATCCATATAGACTGGAACATCCGGACGCTCCATTGTGGACATGGACAAACAGCGACGGATCGTCAAGGTCATACATAGATAGGAGTTTAATTAGGAAGGTAGATAGAAACCTAGTTAAGAGTCCACAGCTCCACGTAGTCAGCTACAGTGACCACAAGATGGTCACCTGTAAGCTAGACGTAGATAAGATAAATAGAGGTCCTGGTTACTGGAAACTTAATACGTCCCTTTTGGCGATTAAGGAGTACAGTGACAGGATTAGGTTGATGATCCAGAGGGCCATAACCGGCTCCATTATCAATAACAAATGGTGGTATGCCCTCAAGCGAGCCATAAGATATGAGTCTATTAGATATAGTATAGATCTCGTAGCTAGAGAGGCTAGAAAAGAAACTACTCTAGTTAAGGACCTAGAGGAAGCAATGCGAACTGGCAACGCGGCTCAAGTGAGGGCCAAGAGACTGGTTTTAAACCAGCACCTCGAAACCAAACACATGGGTTGCATTGTCAGAGCTAGACAACGTACAATGGGGAGCGAAGGAATTAATGCCGCGAGATGGGCCCGAGTGGTGGAAGCCCAACGTGGCAACGATGCCACAATTCGATCTCTGACGAACCAACAAGGTAAGTTGACAGACGAGCCCGAGGAGATGTGTCAAGCTTTTCAGGACCACTTCGCCCAGCTCTTTGGGGGTGGCGGCGGGCCGGATGAGAGGAGGGACCTTACGGACCTCCTTGACGGACTGCCGCGGCTCTCGGGGCGGGACGCGGAGTGTAGTGAGAAGCCGATCACGCCTGAGGAGGTAATAGAGACCATGGCAGACTGCGGTGCGGGTAAGGCGCCGGGGCTGGATGGTCTGCCCTACGAGCTTTATAAAAGTATGCCGGACTTGTTCGGGGACTTACTGGCGGACGTCTACGCGAACTGGCAGCAGAATGGGTTCATACCCAGATCTGTGCGCCGGGGAGTGGTGACACTAGTCAGGAAGGACCAGAGCAAGGGGGACGTCATTGATAATTTCAGGCCCATCACTCTGCTTAACGCAGAGTTGAAGATTTTGGCCAAAGTGTTATCGAACAGATTGGCGCATGTCGCGAATGGACTGATCGGGAAAGCGCAAACGTGCGCCGTACCGGGCAGAACCATTCAGGATAATCTCCATCTAATTAGATACACGATAGAGGGAATGGATAACGATCCCGGCAAGGGAGGGGCAGTGGTCCATTTAGACCAGTCAAAAGCTTTCGATAGGGTCGACCATCGTTACCTGGTGTCCGTCCTGGCTCAGTTCGGCCTGGGTCTTGGCTTCCTCAGGTGGATCATACAATTGTATGACAACGTCGACTCGGTAGTTCGGGTGAACGACTTTATTTCTAAGGCGTTTAAGGTCAAACGCTCGGTCCGTCAGGGATGTCCGCTCTCCCCGCTTTTGTATGTAGTGGCTCTCGAGCCGCTGCTGCGAAAACTGAGTGGCATCCCGAGGCTGCCAGGTCGTGGAATGTCGGTTTCGGCGTACGCGGATGACATCACTATCATCGTGACCGAAATGGACCTCCTACGTAAAGTAGGCAAGGCCATAGAGGTTTACGAGACGGTGACAGGAGCAAAGGTTAATCGTGAAAAGTCAGTCGGCACCTGGAGAGGCAAGTCGATGCCTCCAGACAGCGTCGTGGGACGTTGGACGGAGGGCCCGATTAAGTTGCTCGGGGTCTGGTTTGGACCAGGCCTCCAAATAGAGAAGAACTGGAGCGAGGTATCGAGCAGGGTGACCGCAGTAGTCAAGACCTGGTCTTGGCGGTGGTTATCCCTGAAAGGTAGGGCGGAGGTAGCCAATGTGTTTATCGCATCGGTGATCACCTACCGCCTTGCCGTCGTGCCTTGCCCGGATTCGTGGTTGAACAAGTTGGAGAGACAGCTCTTTCACTTTTTGTGGAAGGGCTCGAAACCACTTGTGAAACGCTCTATTTGTTGTCAAAAACCGTTACAGGGTGGACTAGGGATGCCGTGGCTAATGATGCGCAGAAATGCGCTGAGGCTAAGGCACCTGTGGCTCCATCTGGATGGTGAACGGGTGTGGTCTCCGCTGGCGAAGCAGATGTTTCCCAGGTTCACCAGTTTCGGTGGACGGGAAGACTGGTATAACCGTAGATCGAAGTTGGGTACATGGTACACGGAGTGCCGTAAGGCACTCCGATTATTCCGTCGCTCGGGCAATGCCTGCGGCAGTGGTTCTACCGCTGTGTTTTATAGAGGTTTTGTAGAGGCCGGTAACGATGATACGCTAGGGGAAACCCTAGGTTTCGAGGATAATCAGCTGGCCAGTCTGTTCCAACGTACATTCGGGCCGAAGGCACTGGATAATTTCCAGAAGTCTTTGGCTTGGCAGTGTTACCGAGGAGCCTTACCTGTTCGGGATAAACTCGCAAGGCATGGTGCCCCAGTCAGCCCGACCTGCGCGAGATGTAGGCGAGATAGGGAAACCGTCTCGCACGCGATCGTGCGGTGCCCGGAGGTGACAGACATGTGGGTTTATGCCGAACAACTGATGTCAAGTGGAGGAAGAGTACAGCTATCAGCCGAATCCATTGTGAATATCAGCCCACCTGATTTCTTAACGAAAGAAGGTAAGAATTGTTTTCTCTCTGTGGTTTCAATTGCGAAACAGGCAGTATGGAAGACGCGGGTGAAAGGGATGCTAACAGGCGACTTCATCTCCGGTTCTAGTCTGGTGGAATACTTCAAATTCCACCTGAAAAGACAAATAGAACTTGAGAGGAGGAGCCTGAGTAAGAAAGTGTTCGATGAAAGGTGGAAGAATGTGGCGAATAAAAGGTCCCTCACAAATGCGAGATAGACCTGGAAAAAAAAAAGTAAACACAAGTCTAAGTGTCGTGGCGGGGAGCGTGGGGTCCGCGGACCCGCCCCACTGCATTCTGTCAATTTGTAAATGTGTCTTTGTAATTGTAATTGTAATTTCATTCGATTTTATTGTTCAGTCAAATTTTTAAATTGATCCCACAAAGCATCTTATTGTATCATCATTCGTGATTGTCATGTTTTTGTCTATGTAGCCCCTAGTGGGTAATAAAGAATTTGAAATTCGGCAAAGAATTTTTGAAGGCGTCGGTTGTGTGTTGAAAGTAAGCTAAAATATTGTTAATAATTGTGTTTGATTTACCTTGTTGAAAATTTGTTGTTAAAACGTTGTTTTGAAAATTTGACTGGTTTGTGAACCAGAGAACTTTGTTATTCCCCTCCTTTAAGGAGGGGAAGTATTGTGAAATATATATTTTGTGTGTTAACACAATTTAACAAAAAAAAAAAAAATACATATATCCATTTTTGTGAAAATGGATAACAAAAAAGTAATTACCAATGAAGGTTCACCTTCAAAGGCAAAGAATGTAGGTTCACCTACAAAAGGAAAAATTGTAGGTTCACCTACAAAAGAAAACAAAGCAGGAGAACCTGAAACAATTTCACCGACAATTGAAACAGGAAAAAAAACGTTCAACTTTGCCGCCGCAGCAGGCAGGAAGACAGAGGACATCGACCCAGAAGAAATAGACTTCGAAGAATACAAGGAAATGTATAAGAGGGAGGGAAACAGCATAAAGGCTACCCTCCCCAAAGAAATCAAAACAAACACGATGAAGAAAATAGTGACTTTTAAATCGTTCTTAATCAAGGGGAAAAAATAGGAAAAATTACAAAAGAGCAGGCAGAAAAATGCCTAAAACCAATTTGGGCTGACATAGAATACGTTACATGGGGAAGGAAGTATGCTACAATTGTGGTATACTTCAAAGAAGAAGAAAAAGCGAAGATTCATTCAATCAACCCCATTAAAACGAGTGAAATAATTCTTCTTCCCTCCTAAATGGGGAGGCGTACATCGAGGATCAAAATAGAAGAGATCCCGATAGAAATTGAAGTAAAGAGCCTCATCCCAGCCCTATTCATGGGGATGGAAGGAAAAATAAAAATTATCAACATAACCAAGATTAAGATGGAGAATTGGAAGGGACAGGCGCTGCAGGTAATAGTGCAGGCTGCGCCAGAGACGTTAGAGGAGGTCCCCGAAAGTATCGACTTCGATGACGACATAAACTTGCGGGTGGTGGTGGAGGGGCGTAAGCCCAGATGCTACGGGTGTGGCGAAAAGGGCCACATCCGAGCAGAATGCCCCGCCCGCAAGAAGGAGGAAGAAGAGAAGAGAAAAACAGAAGAGGAGAGGAGAAAAAATATCATAACAGAAGAAGAGAAAACACAAGAAGACGATTTCGTAACGCCAAGGAAGGTGAAAAAAAGAAAAAACACAGACATGAACACACCAAACCCTGGCATAAAAAAGACCAACACCCAGGGAGGGAAACCCACCCCTCCCAAACTTGGTTCCCCACAAAAAGGGAAAAAAGATAAGACCCCACCAGACCAACCCGAACCACCCCCACCCCACAGTACCCAGCATTACCCACCCCTCCAAACGACTTCCCCGTGCTCCTCCCCGTCATACTCCCCGGTCTCCCTCTCCACCTCCTCCACCTCCTCCCCATCACCCCCACAAAGCCCACAAAAAAGAGTTACAGAATTTCAAATAGTATATGCTGCAATAAATAAGGACAACGACAGACTTAGAAGCGCAATTGGAAACATACAAAGCGCGGGAAAAATAAAAATCCATAGAAATCTACATAAAAATGTAGAAATTTACAAATTGGACCTTTTGAACTATAACATAATAAACGCACAGTTTGCAGGGCACATAAGGGGTCCGCGACTCGAAGTGGACGAGTCACTGATTAAAGCGGACTTCACCCCCCGACCAACAGGGACACCATCGTAAGGTAAGTAAAATGTCTCGTATTTGTGTAGGATGTGTAAATGTGCGTGGCTTAATGGCGAGCTGGAAGCAAGGGCGCTTCCTAAATGACATCAGGTCACGGGATTTAGATGTTGTTGTTGCCACAGAAACCCGGTTAAAAGGGCCAAGAGATCTGCTCCCGCTGTTCGACGGTTACGAGAGAATTATCTCTCCGAACCCGTCGGTCGGCGGAAGTGGGGTGTTGGTCCTGGTGAAAAAGAACCGGGTTTCTGGGAAAAAGTTGATTTTTGCAGATCCAGAAGGTAGGCTGGTCGTCGTTGATTTGACGTTCAGCAGTCGTAAGACAATCAGACTGGTTGCGGTTTACGCTCCCAATAATAAGGGGAATAGTGAGTATTTTCGGAATCTGGAGAAGTTTCTCAGTACATCGTGCCCTTTAGTAATGTTAGGAGACTACAACACAATCTGCAATGTGCGGGTAGACTGTGTAGGCTCGCAAACAGACAGGAAAGGAAATGCTTGCTTCCTGGATCTACTAAGACGTTTTGAGCTGGTAGATCCATATAGACTGGAACATCCGGACGCTCCATTGTGGACATGGACAAACAGCGACGGATCGTCAAGGTCATACATAGACAGGATTTTAATTAGGAAGGTAGATAGAAACCTAGTTAATAGTACACAGCTCCACATAGTCAGCTACAGTGACCACAAGATGGTCACCTGTAAGCTAGACGTAGATAAGATAAATAGAGGTCCTGGTTACTGGAAACTTAATACGTCCCTTTTGGCGATTAAGGAGTACAGTGACAGGATTAGGTTAATGATCCAGAGGGCCATGACTGGCTCCATTATCAATAACAAATGGTGGTATGCCCTCAAGCGAGCCATAAGATATGAGTCTATTAGATATAGTATAGGTCTCGTAGCTAGAGAGGCTAGAAAAGAAACTACTCTAGTTAAGGACCTAGAGGAAGCAATGCGAACTGGCAACGCGGCTCAGGTGAGGGCCAAGAGACTGGTTTTAAACCAGCACCTCGAAACCAAACACATGGGTTGCATTGTCAGAGCTAGACAACGTACAATGGGGAGCGAAGGAATTAATGCCGCGAGATGGGCCCGAGTGGTGGAAGCCCAACGTGGCAACGATGCCACAATTCGATCTCTGACGAACCAACATGGTAAGTTGACAGACGAGCCCGAGGAGATGTGTCAAGCTTTTCAGGACCACTTCGCCCAGCTCTTTGGGGGTGGCGGCGGGCTGGATGAGAGGAGGGACCTAACGGACCTTCTTGACGGACTGCCGCGCCTCTCGGGGCAGGATGCGGAGTGTAGTGAGAAGCCGATCACGCCTGAGGAGGTAATGGAGGCCATGGCAGACTGCGGTGCGGGTAAGGCGCCGGGACTTGATGGTCTGCCCTACGAGCTTTATAAAAGTATGCCGGACTTGTTCGGGGACTTACTGGCGGACGTCTACGCGAACTGGCAGCAGAATGGGTTCATACCCAGATCTGTGCGCCGGGGAGTGGTGACACTAGTCAGGAAGGACCAGAGCAAGGGGGACGTCATTGATAATTTCAGGCCCATCACTCTGCTTAACGCAGAGTTGAAGATTTTGGCTAAAGTGTTATCGAACAGATTGGCGCATGTCGCGAATGGACTGATCGGGAAAGCGCAAACGTGCGCCGTACCGGGCAGAACCATTCAGGATAATCTCCATCTAATTAGATACACGATAGAGGGAATGGATAACGATCCCGGCAAGGGAGGGGCAGTGGTCCATTTAGACCAGTCAAAAGCTTTCGATAGGGTCGACCATCGTTACCTGGTGTCCGTCCTGGCTCAGTTCGGCCTGGGTCTTGGCTTCCTCAGGTGGATCATACAATTGTATGACAACGTCGACTCGGTAGTTCGGGTGAACGGCTTTATTTCTAAGCCGTTCAAGGTCAAACGCTCGGTCCGTCAGGGATGTCCGCTCTCCCCGCTTTTGTATGTAGTAGCTCTCGAGCCGCTGCTGCGAAAACTGAGTGGCATCCCGAGGCAGCCAGGTCGTGGAATGTCGGTTTCGGCGTACGCGGATGACATCACTATCATCGTGGCCGAAATGGACCTCCTACGTAAAGTAGGCAAGGCCATAGAGGTTTACGAGACGGTGACAGGAGCAAAGGTTAATCGTGAAAAGTCAGTCGGCTTGCAACTCGGCACCTGGAGAGGCAAGTCGATGCCTCCAGACAGCGTCGTGGGACGTTGGACGGAGGGCCCGATTAAGTTGCTCGGGGTCTGGTTCGGACCAGGCCTCCAAATAGAGAAGAACTGGAGCGAGGTATCGAGCAGGGTGACCGCAGTAGTCAAGACCTGGTCTTGGCGGTGGTTATCCCTGAAAGGTAGGGCGGAGGTAGCCAATGTGTTCATCGCATCGGTGATCACCTACCGCCTTGCCGTCGTGCCTTGCCGTCGTGCCTTGCCCGGATTCGTGGTCGAACAAGTTGGAGAGACAGCTCTTTCACTTTTTGTGGAAGGGCTCGAAACCACTTGTGAAACGCTCTATTTGTTGTCAAAAACCGTTACAGGGTGGACTAGGGATGCCGTGGCTAATGATGCGCAGAAATGCGCTGAGGCTAAGGCACCTGTGGCTCCATCTGGATGGTGAACGGGTGTGGTCTCCGCTGGCGAAGCAGATGTTCCCCAGGTTCACCAGTTTCGGTGGACGGGAAGACTGGTATAATCGTAGATCGAAGTTGGGTACATGGTACACGGAGTGCCGGAAGGCACTCCGACTATTCCGTCGCTCGGGCAATGCCTGCGGCAGTGGTTCTACCGCTGTGTTTTATAGAGGTTTTGTAGAGGCCGGTAACGATGATACGCTAGGGGAAACCCTAGGTTTCGACGATAATCAGCTGGCCAGTCTGTTCCAACGTACATTCGGCCCGAAGGCACTGGATAATTTCCAGAAGTCTTTGGCTTGGCAGTGTTACCGAGGAGCCTTACCTGTTCGGGATAAACTCGCAAGGCATGGTGCCCCAGTCAGCCCGACCTGTGCGAGATGTGGGCGAGATAGGGAAACCGTCTCGCACGCGATCGTGCGGTGCCCGGAGGTGACAGACATGTGGGTTTATGCCGAACAACTGATGTCAAGTGGAGGAAGAGTACAGCTATCAGCCGAATCCATTGTGAATATCAGCCCACCTGATTTCTTAACGAAAGAAGGTAAGAATTGTTTTCTCTCTGTGGTTTCAATTGCGAAACAGGCAGTATGGAAGACGCGGGTGAAAGGGATGCTAACAGGCGACTTCATCTCCGGTTCTAGTCTGGTGGAATACTTCAAACGCCCCACTGCATTCTGTCAATTTGTAAAAGTGTCTTTGTAATTGTAATTTCATTCGATTTTATTGTTCAGTCAAATTTTTAATTGATCCCACAAAGCATCTTATTGTATCATCATTCGTGATTGTCATGTTCTTTTCTATGTCGCCCCTAGTGGGTAATAAAAATTTGAAATTCGGCAAAGAATTTTTGAAGGAGTCGGTTGTGTTTTTTCACGTAAGCCAAAATATTGTTAAAATTGTGTTGAAATTGTTTGTTTAAAAAATTGTTTGTTAAATTGTTATATTGAACTTTAACTGGTTTTTGAACCAGGAAAACGTTGTTATTCCCCTCCTTTAAGGAGGGGAAATAGTGTGTGAAATAATTTGTGCGTTGTAGCGCAATTAAACAAACAAAAAAAATATATACATCCATTTGTTGAAAATGGATAAAACATTCGAAAATGTTGCCAATGAAGGTTCACCTTCTAAAGAAAATATTGTAGGTTCTCCTACAAAGGAAAACACTATTGACTCCAAACCAAGTTCATCAGCAGTAGAAAACGAGGAAAATATTGTAGGTTCGCCTACAAAGGAAAACACTATGTTGAAAAATGATTCTAAACCAAGTTCACCAGCGGTTGAAACCGAGAAAAAAACGGTTAACTTTGCTGCCGCAGCCGGCAGAAAGACTGGAGAAATTAAACCGGAAGACATTGATTACGACAAATACAAGGACAGGTACAAAAGGGAGGGGAACAACATAAAAGCCACCCTCCCACAAGAAATAAAAACCAGCACCATGAAGAAAATGGTAATTTTTAAATTGTTTATCATTAAGGAAAAGAAAATAGAAAAAATAACAAAAGAGCAGGCCGAAAAATGTCTCGAACCAATATGGACGGATATTGACTTCGTTACATGGGGTAAGAAATATGCAACGATAATGGTCTACTTTAAAGAGGAGGAACAGGCGAGGAAACACTCGATCAACCCTTTAAAAACTACAGACATAATTCTTCTCCCCTCGTATATGGGGAGAAGAACAATAAAAATTAAAATAGATGACATACTACCAGAAATTGAGGTAGAAAACCTCATTCCAGCCCTATTTATGGGACTGAAAGAAAAAATTAATATCATAAACATCGTCAGAACCCAGAAGGAGAATTGGAAGGGACAAGCTTTACAGATAATAGTGCAAGCGGCGCCGGAAACGTTAGAGGAGGTGCCTGAGTTTATTAATTTCGACGATGAAATAAACTTGCGGGTGGTGGTCGAAGGGCGTAAGCCCAGATGCTACGGGTGTGGAGAAAAGGGCCACATCCGAGCAGAATGCCCCACCCGCAAGAAAGAAGAAGAAGAAGCAAGGAAAAAAGCTGAAGAAGAGGAGAGGAGGAAGAAAACGACTGAAACAGAAGAAGGAAAAAAACAAGAGGGGGATGACGATTTCGTGATACACAGAAAAATGAAAAAAAGGAAAAATACGGACCTAAATATACCCAACAATAGCACAAAAAAGAGTAACACCCAGGGGGGGAAACCCACCCCACCCAAACACGGTTCTCCACAAAAGGAAAAAAAAGATAAGACCCCCCCCAGTCCAACCCGAACCACCCCTACCCCACAGTACCGTACATTACCCTCCCCTCCAAATGACCTCCCCGTATTCTCCCCCTTCATATTCCCCAAACTCCTCCCCCCTCCTCCCCATCACCCCCTCAAAGCCCCCAAAAGAAAATCACGGAGTTCCAAGTGGTTTATGCAGCCATCAACAAAGACAACGACAGTTTAAGCAGCGGGATGGGAAACATCCCAACCGCTGAAAAAATACAAACACACAGAAAATTTTTTAAAAATGTAGAAATATACAAAATGGATTTACTAAACTTTAATATTTTAAATGCGCAGTATTCAGGGGACATAAGGGGTCCGCGGCTCGATGTACACGAGTCACTTATTAAAGCGGACTTCACCCCCCGACCAACAGAGACACCGACATAAAGGTAAGTAAATGTCTCGTATTTGTGTAGGATGTGTAAATGTGCGTGGCCTGATGGCGAGCTGGAAGCAAGGGCGCTTCCTAAATGACATCAGGTCACGGGATTTAGATGTTGTTGCCACAGAAACCCGGTTAAAGGGGCCAAAAGATCTGCTCCCGCTGTTCGACGGTTACGAGAGAATTATCTCTCCGAACCCGTCGGTCGGCGGAAGTGGGGTGTTGGTCCTGATGAAAAAGAACCGGGTTTCTGAGAAAAAGTTGATTTTTGCAGATCCAGAAGGTAGGCTGGTCGTCGTTGATTTGACGTTCAGCAGTCGTAAGACAATCAGACTGGTTGCGGTTTACGCTCCCAATAATAAGGGGAATAGTGAGTATTTTCGGAATCTGGAGAAGTTTCTCAGTACATCGTGCCCTTTAGTAATGTTAGGAGACTACAACACAATCTGCAATGTGCGGGTAGACTGTGTAGGCTCGCAAACAGACAGGAAAGGAAATGCTTGCTTCCTGGATCTACTAAGACGTTTTGAGCTGGTAGATCCATATAGACTGGAACATCCGGACGCTCCATTGTGGACATGGTCAAACAGCGACGGATCGTCAAGGTCATACATAGACAGGATTTTAATTAGGAAGGTAGATAGAAACCTAGTTAAGAGTCCACAGCTCCACATAGTCAGCTACAGTGACCACAAGATGGTCACCTGTAAGCTAGACGTAGATAAGATAAATAGAGGTCCTGGTTATTGGAAACTTAATACGTCCCTTTTGGCGATTAAGGAGTACAGTGACAGGATTAGGTTAATGATCCAGAGGGCCATAACCGGCTCCATCATCAATAACAAATGGTGGTATGCCCTCAAGCGAGCCATAAGATATGAGTCTATTAGATATAGTATAGGTCTCGTAGCTAGAGAGGCTAGAAAAGAAACTACTCTAGTTAAGGACCTAGAGGAAGCAATGCGAACTGGCAACGCGGCTCAGGTGAAGGCCAAGAGACTGGTTTTAAACCAGCACCTCGAAGCCAAACACATGGGTTGCATTGTCAGAGCTAGACAACGTACAATGGGGAGCGAAGGAATTAATGCCGCGAGATGGGCCCGAGTGGTGGAAGCCCAACGTGGCAACGATGCCACAATTCGATCTCTGACGAACCAACAAGGTAAGTTGACAGACGAGCCCGAGGAGATGTGTCAAGCTTTTCAGGACCACTTCGCCCAGCTCTTTGGGGGTGGCGGCGGGCCGGATGAGAGGAGGGACCTTACGGACCTCCTTGACGGACTGCCGCGCCTCTCGGGGCAGGATGCGGAGTGTAGTGAGAAGCCGATCACGCCTGAGGAGGTAATGGAGGCCATGGCAGACTGCGGTGCGGGTAAGGCGCCGGGACTTGATGGTCTGCCCTACGAGCTTTATAAAAGTATGCCGGACTTGTTCGGGGACTTACTGGCGGACGTCTACGCGAACTGGCAGCAGAATGGGTTCATACCCAGATCTGTGCGCCGGGGAGTGGTGACACTAGTCAGGAAGGACCAGAGCAAGGGGGACGTCATTGATAATTTCAGGCCCATCACTCTGCTTAACGCAGAGTTGAAGATTTTGGCTAAAGTGTTATCGAACAGATTGGCGCATGTCGCGAATGGACTGATCGGGAAAGCGCAAACGTGCGCCGTACCGGGCAGAACCATTCAGGATAATCTCCATCTAATTAGATACACGATAGAGGGAATGGATAACGATCCCGGCAAGGGAGGGGCAGTGGTCCATTTAGACCAGTCAAAAGCTTTCGATAGGGTCGACCATCGTTACCTGGTGTCCGTCCTGGCTCAGTTCGGCCTGGGTCTTGGCTTCCTCAGGTGGATCATACAATTGTATGACAACGTCGACTCGGTAGTTCGGGTGAACGGCTTTATTTCTAAGCCGTTCAAGGTCAAACGCTCGGTCCGTCAGGGATGTCCGCTCTCCCCGCTTTTGTATGTAGTGGCTCTCGAGCCGCTGCTGCGAAAACTGAGTGGCATCCCGAGGCAGCCAGGTCGTGGAATGTCGGTTTCGGCGTACGCGGATGACATCACTATCATCGTGACCGAAATGGACCTCCTACGTAAAGTAGGCAAGGCCATAGAGGTTTACGAGACGGTGACAGGAGCAAAGGTTAATCGTGAAAAGTCAGTCGGCTTGCAACTCGGCACCTGGAGAGGCAAGTCGATGCCTCCAGACAGCGTCGTGGGACGTTGGACGGAGGGCCCGATTAAGTTGCTCGGGGTCTGGTTTGGACCAGGCCTCCAAATAGAGAAGAACTGGAGCGAGGTATCGAGCAGGGTGACCGCAGTAGTCAAGACCTGGTCTTGGCGGTGGTTATCCCTGAAAGGTAGGGCGGAGGTAGCCAATGTGTTTATCGCATCGGTGATCACCTACCGCCTTGCCGTCGTGCCTTGCCCGGACTCGTGGTTGAACAAGTTGGAGAGACAGCTCTTTCACTTTTTGTGGAAGGGCTCGAAACCACTTGTGAAACGCTCTATTTGTTGTCAAAAACCGTTACAGGGTGGACTAGGGATGCCGTGGCTAATGATGCGCAGAAATGCGCTGAGGCTAAGGAACCTGTGGCTCCATCTGGATGGTGAACGGGTGTGGTCTCCGCTGGCGAAGCAGATGTTCCCCAGGTTCACCAGTTTCGGTGCACGGGAAGACTGGTATAATCGTAGATCGAAGTTGGGTACATGGTACACGGAGTGTCGTAAGGCACTCCGACTATTCCGTCGCTCGGGCAATGCCTGCGGCAGTGGTTCTACCGCTGTGTTTTATAGAAGGTTGGTAGAGGCCGGTAACGATGATACGCTAGGGGAAACCCTAGGTTTCGACGATAATCAGCTGGCCAGTCTGTTCCAACGTACATTCGGCCCGAAGGCACTGGATAATTTCCAGAAGTCTTTGGCTTGGCAGTGTTATCGAGGAGTCTTTTCTGTTCGGGACAAACTTGCAAGGCACGGTGCCCCGGTCAGCCCGACCTGTGCGAGATGTGGGCGAGACAGGGAAACCGTCTCGCACGCGATCGTGCAGTGCCCGGAGGTGACAGATATGTGGGTTTTTGCCGAACAACTGATGTCAAGTGGAGGAAGAGTACAGCTATCAGCCGAATCCATTGTGAAAATCAGCCCACCTGATTTTTTAACAAAAGAAGGTAAGAATTGTTTTCTCTCTGTGGTATCAACTGCGAAACAGGCAGTATGGAAGACGCGGGTGAAAGGGATGCTAACAGGCTACTTCATCTCCGGTTCTGGTCTGGTGGAATACTTGAAATTCCACCTGAAAAGACAAATAGAACTGGAGGGGAGGAGCCTGAGTAAGAAAGTGTTTGATGAAAGGTGGAAAAATGTGGTGAGTAAAAGGTCCCTCACAAATACGAGATAGGCCGAAAAAGAAAAACACAAGGCTAAGTGTCGTGGCGGGGAGCGTGGGATCCGTGGACCCGCCCCACTGCATTCTGTAATTTTGTAAAACTGTCTATTGTGTAATCATTCGATTTTATTTATCATTCAGATTTTTAGCTGACCCCAAAAAGCATATAAATGTATTTCATTATTCGTGATTGTATTGTAAGTTCTATGTCGCCCCTAGTGGGTAATTAAGAAATAGAAATTCGGCAAAGAAATGAATTTTCGGGATGTAGCCTGGAGGGTTTTTTCGTATTAATCGTTTGGACTTTGTGAACACATACCAATTGTTTTCATAACATTTTTAACGCTTTGAATTAAATGTGACCATTTTGCGTTGAGTCTGTAGTTTGAATCACTTTAACCAAATTTTATCAGGCTGGATTTTCGATCATCACGATACATCGACAGCGACTCCCTGAAACTCTCGCCTAAAATCCCCGTTGAGAAATACTGATCTAAAAGAATAATTCAACATTATTTGATCAACAAAAATTTATGAAACGCTTCCCCGTACTTCCTATTGAGGAAATGGAACACATAAGCGCAAAAATAGAAGGCATTAAATGCTTGATTTCAAAACCAAAATAATTGAACTTTGATTGAACTTCATCCAAGTTTAGCTTAATTCGCGCGTGCATAGAAAGCACGAGCGCACGGGCCGGGCAATACTGCTAGTATATATATATATATATATATATATATATATATATATATATTATATATATATATATATATATATACTTTATTTTAAGCAGCAGAAAATTCAACAAAATCTGTTACTCTGAGTTTCTCGTTGCCGTTCATCAGACAGTTTTTGCTAGAATGGAACTTATATATTAATTCAATCTATACTCTTACAAACGCTACACCTTTAAAAGAAATGGACTTGTTTGATTGACCCTTTAGAAAAAACGGTCAATCTTCGAGCGATAAACAAAAAGGTCAAAAATATATGTATATATATATAAAAAAACTTATAAAAATTATAAAATCCGAGGAAAAAACCGAGGAAAAAACCTATTGCCGTTAATGAAGACAGTACAAATTAATGCATAGAAATTAAACCTGTTATAAATACTGCAATACATATTTATATTAAAATCTACATATATATATCAACATACACAAAAGGATGCGCGTAAACGCCATACATACATATACAGACGTATGAATATGAATCTAAATATACACATAAAAGCATGTGTACATATATTCACTCAAACCGTCTCGCACGCAAGCTAAAATTTCTATGTAGCAATTCTCATATACTGAGCAAGGAGGGGGGAACGAAAGAAAGGGAAAGAGAGAAAAAGGAACGAAGGAGGGGTGGGGAAAAAACTTGTAACGATGTTATTGGCATCTATAGAGACCAGTATACATACACAAGTTTGAATTGATACATATACATACCGTCGTGTATATGTGTGCTTAAGCACAAGCATACTTTCACTTACACATACACAGATACGCATGCTTACAAATACATATGCTTTGCTATACACATACTTATATAAACATTCTAATTTTGACAACATTGCCTTTTTTTTAAAAAAAACATTGCTTTTAAAAAATGGGTGCATTAATAAAAAATATATACGAAAGACATATAAAATAAAATATAACATCCTATTTTGGGTCATTTATAAATAATCAAGGTAATATAAATAATCAAGGTAATCCTATGCAATACAATAACATGAAAACAAAGTTTGTAGGTTTTTCCTAATATATATGTATAAACATAAGACTTTGCTATAAATCCGTCGTAGCGCTCAAGAGTCAAAATCAAAATCAAAAATCAAAAATCAAAAATACAAAATATATACTCTATCCATATGGTATATTTATATTCGACATTTTAAATTTAGCCGCGTGCCTACATAAGTTCATTAACTCACTTCTTTGATTCAAAGAATTATTGTCTTTGAATAAGATGTGCATTTTCTCTAATAGGCAAAGTCTGCACTTGAAATTATATTTGTAAGCTCCATGCCTGTATGGTGCCGCCCTGTCCAGAATGCTCCATGTCACGTTGAAAGGTGGGGCTTCCTTTTCTTTTAGTTCCCAGACATATTTTGCTAGGCTGGTTTTCTTCCTATTCTCTGGGTATTTAAAAGAATTCTTATGAGAATAAAATCTTGTTTTAAATGATTTTCTGAAGCCCCTGTGTATGTCTTGTATTCCGATGAGCCTTCCACTTGCACCTTGGCTCTATAAACTACTCCTTTCACTAGACATTTCCCTTCTAACGGACAGGAGCTTTCGTTTTTGAAATTACATTTCTTAATGGGCTCGGCACCATGTCTAATCTCAATTAGCTTCCTATTATGTTGGCTAATGTAAGAGGCGAAATTTCTGCAACAAGAATAGCTAACCTTCAGGGTTCTTCTATTAAATATTCTGTAGAATTTATGACCCTGCTTAAAATGCTTAGAGACTAATCTCAAAAATTCCTTACCTATATATATATATATATATATATATATATAATATATATATATATATCAATATAAGGGTAACAGAAAAATTCAAGAAAAATTTTTCTGCAACCAGCGGTCAAGTGAGAAAATAGAAATAGTCACAGACTATATAATATATTCAACAAAAGTATTAAGGAATGACCCTGACAGGTCGTTCGACTCACTTGAAAAGAGCAGCTAAACTCAAAACCGCAAAAATAGTAGTAATTCTGAAACTAGAGGAGAAATAAAAACATTTATCCTCTTCAACTTTGTACCCTGCAAGGTTTCAACATCTTTCACGCAATCGAAATTAATTAAATTAAATTGAATCCGTTTACGCTTGGCTTGTCTCGTCAGCAAAGTCGCCAAAAGAAAAGGAAGATATATATACACGAGGCTACACCATCGAAGCCTCGAGTCTATATATCCTAAATTTTCGAACTTCACCGTAATCGCGCCATCTACTCCGCAGCAAATATAAACTGCTGATATAAATTTCAGAATTAGTCAAGAAATCATTTATCAATCAATATAAGGGTAACAGAAAAATTCAAGAAAAATTTTTCTGCAACCAGCGGTCAAGTGAGAAAATAGAAATAGTCACAGACTATATAATATATTCAACAAAAGTATTAAGGAATGACCCTGACAGGTCGTTCGACTCACTTGAGTGGTATGACAGTAGCAGGCTGTTAGTGGAGTCTCTTAAATGGTCAAGTGACCTAAAAGTGACCTGTTGTGGTTATGGCGTTAGTGATTGGAATTGTTCTGAATGAATTCATGGTTAGTGACTATTCTGAATATAACAATCAAAATCCCTCATATTAAATATTTCTTCAGATCTGCTACTACCTACCTACTGAGCCTTCACAAAAGTAAAAGAGAGAGAGAGATAGAAAAAAGGAAAATGTCCCACATATTTGAAAACTATGGAAATATTTTTTTAAAAAACATTTCATTTAATTTTTCCACATTTTAATTGTTTTACATGCTTTACTCTAAGTTGAAAAAGTTGCAAAGACTGAAACCAGTACTAAAATGTTCTTCATGTTAAAATTATTTTAGCATTTTCTACCTTGTCTGATTTTCTTTATAATAGCTACTGCAGTACCTTCCTAGAAGTCCTCACATCTATAAGTCACTTGATACAATCCCAGATCCAGAAGAGGTGGTAAATTATTCAACAGAATTTCTGAATTTATTGGAGCCTCCAGGACTACCTCCTCACAGATTGGAACTGAAAGCAGGAACTCTAGTAATGTTATTGAGAAGTTTGGATCCACCAACACTCTGCAATGGGACACACCTAGTGGTAAAGAAGATGATGCCAAATGTTATTGAGGCGACTATTCTTTCAGAATGTGGAAAAGGGGAGGATGTTTTCATACCCAGAATTTCTCTCATTCCATTGGGAGCAGAAATCCGTTTTTCATTCTGAAAAATGCAATTTCCTATTCGCATCAGCTTCACAATGTCTATCAATAAATCCCAGGGTCAAACACTATCTGTGGTAGAACTTCACTTGGAAGAGTTATGCTTCTCACATGAGTGATTAAATGTTGGCTGCTCAAAAGTAGGAAGCAAAAAAAAATCTATTTGCAGTTGTTCTACAAGGGAAAACAAAGAATATTGTTTACCAAGAGGTTTTGTAGGAATTACTACATCCTATGATGTGCTCCAGTATCCATTGCTCTTTGTGAATGGTGAAGATGGATACCATTTCGGTATGGACTTCAATATCAAAGCATATTCTCCAATTACTCCTACCAATGATGCTGTAAGCCATTATGCCTTATTTTTTCAAGTAATTCATTACTATATATTCTCATGTGACTGCATAGGCTCAGTTTATGTTTCTTTTTCTACAGCCACACCAGCAATCCAATGTCAAACTTTCTGCAACATTTCAGCAGTTCACTTCCCCATTGCCGTCTCCCACTGCAGCTCCTTTCTGGAGTGTACCCATTTATGTAATATATCTCCATTATCGCTACATTCATTCAACTGTCAACCATACAATGAGTTGTGCTAGATGTAGTGCTGACCACTACAAAGGAGAGTATATCCACTGACTGCTTTTCAGTGGATTCAAAAATCACATACATTCCACCCCCAATTTTCCATGACATTTTAGGGCCTGGAATCCTTATGCATGTATGTGTGTGTGTGTATATATATATATATATATATATATATATATATATATATATTATATATATATATGTAGATATATATATATGTGTGTATATATATACATGTACATACATATATATAGATATATACAGCAATCCCTCTCCATATCATGATTTACCTATCGTACACTGATGATGATGACACTGAGGACATTGCGGTTCACCTATAGTGTCCTCCACAGATTTTTCTGGTTAATTTATGTAAATCTATATCAAGACTCCTCAGTATATCGTAGGTTTCTGTGGCTGATAGGTATTTATATTTTTTAGATTTTAATATTTCTGTGCGAGGTTTTGGAATATGACACCCGTGATAGTCATGGGATTACTGTATATATATATATATATATATATAATATATATATATATATATATATATATTTGTTGAAATAGAAAGATGAATTTTCTTGTTACAGATTATTCAAAAGTTTAACCGATACCTGGGTAGCAAAAATCACAGCAGAAAAACCACGGTTGGAGATAAGACCATTTGGTGTTGCAACTGTGCGTTGGCGCGGATAATTGAAGTTTAATATTATTAGTGAATGGAAGAAATGGAGTTGAACGGAGATTGTACAGAATTCCTTTTATTACATTCTACACATGTTTCAAAGGCCACAAATGTCCAAATTCTGATTAAATAAGGGTACCATATTGTGGCTTTCTCTTCAGGAAAAAACAGGAATTCCGTTGACAGAACAAAACAAAACAGAGGCGCAGCAACGCAATTCGAACGAGGACGCTCCTTAAGAGCCCATGGCTGAACTCTTAGGGAGCGTCCTCGTTCGAATTGCGTTGCTGCGCCTCTGTTTTGTTCTGTCAACGGAATTCCTGTTTTTTCCTGAAGAGAAAGCCACAATATGGTACCCTTATTTAATCAGAATTTGGAAATTTGTGGGCTTTGAAACATGTGTAGAATGTAATAAAAGGAATTCTGTACAATCTTCGTTCAACTCCATTTCTTCCATTCACTAATAATATATATATATGGTCAGTTAAGACTTTAAACTTCAACTGCTACTTTCATATTTTTAAGCGTTTGTTTAGATACCTTAATCTGTTCCCCTTTCGTTTCCCTTCGCTAAAACATGGCGACTTCATGCATTCTTTTAAAGTTTACCGTTTCTTTCAGTGCCATCTTCGTTGTTTATTCCATTATCCCTCAAAATATTGACCCTCGTATCATTATCATACCGTATTTATTATTATTTATTTTCATCCTCTCTCTGGCTCTCTTTCATTTATCTAATTATTTTCCCCTAAATATAATATTCAAACTAGTTGCCTCTATGTTCTCTCTCTCTCTCTCGCTCTCTCTCCCCTCGTGTTCCCCCCCCCCCCACACACACACACACAAATCCCTAATTCCCTTAAAAACCTGTGGACGATTGTATCTCTCTCTCATTCACTCCCTTCGCCTCCAGAGAAAAGACGGATTTTCAAAATGGCCAGTTAAGACTTTAAACTTCAACTGCTACTTTCATATTTTTAAGCGTTTGTTTAGATACTGTAGCAATATCGTCTCTCATTGCTATCTTCACTGTTTGAGAAGAGTATTAAGAATGACCTCGGTCGAGATTACAAACAGCTTTGGCTAGTTCAACATTGTTGTAAACACTAATTCGATTGGCTGACACGTTGGTCTCTACTACGCTCGCACCGCTGGTTATAACTTGGCGCAAAATGTCTCGACTTATTTTCGCGCCATAGTTCCAAGCAGCCAATCACAGCTTTCCATTTCTGAAGTTCACTGGGAGCATGGTGAAGCTTATAAAACAAGGTTTCTCAGAAAAATATCGTCTTAGGCTTTTAGTCTTTGAGTGAGTTATTTGGAGTTATTCAGGTGTGATTGTTCTGGTGTGTTTATTTCAAGTGAAGAGGTGGTGAGTTCGAGTTCTTTGGAGGACGTGGAATAATTTTTTTCCTGAAAATGCAAGAACAGACTTACGCGCGAGCGGCAGGCAAAGGCCTGGTTGCCGGCGAGCTGGAAATGGAGGAGGTGGTGGTCGAACAGAAGACCCTACAGAAGTATTTCGACAGTTTAAAGAGGGAGGGTGACTGCGTAAGAGTCACACCGTCCGAGGAGGAGGAAAGCAGTGCAGAGAAGCGTACTATAACGTACAGGACGTGGTGTGTGGAGTCGGAAAAAATTGAAGTAGCGGAAATGAAAGAAGTAGAAGAATGTCTGAAGGAAATGAGGGTGAACCCACATTTTTCAAAAGAGGAAGGAAGTATGCCACGGTAGTGGTATATTTTGAAACAGAAAATGAGGCAAAAAAGAACGCAACAAGACTTTTGAAATCGGATAAGTGGACTTTGCTACCAAGTTACTGCGGAAGGAGAGCAGTGAGGATGAGAATCAATAGAATCTCACCCGAATTTAATATGGAAGGTTGCTGGCAGCAGTGCTGTTTAACTGCAAGGATGATGTGGAAGTACTGAAGGTGGAGAAGTCAGCGGAGGTGAAATGGTGGGGATATACGGTGCAGGTTCTCGCACACATTACCGTGCGAGACCTGTACAACATCCCAGAGGAGCTGGTCTACCCTGACGAGACGCGGCTCCGAGTTGTGGTAGAGGGAAGACCCCCAATTTGCTACAATTGTAAATCAAGGGGCCACATGAAGGATATGTGCCCGCGAGAAAAAACTAAAGCACCGGAGGTTGTGATGGAGGACGCGTGTGTGGAGGAGGCGAAAGCGGAGGAAGTACGATGGAGGAGCGGTTAAGTGAGGAACGAACGAGAGAGTGCAGAAGAGGAAAAGACGGAGACAGGAAAAGATCAAGGGTGGAATCACCACCGAAAGATCAAAAAAAGAAGAAAATTAAAAGCAAGATAGCAGAAGAGAGAGAAGACAAAGAACAGGAAGTAAAAGAGAAGGTGAGAGAGCGGCCAAGGACAGAGTTTGAAAAAGAATGGGAGAAAAGAGTGAACGAGCAATGGAATCGTGCAGATATGGAAGAAGGCCGACAGGAAAAAACTTGAAGCAGTTGTAATGTATATCAAGAATACAGAAGTGGAGAAGAGACTAGTAGGTAAGAAAGGGTGGTCAGGGTGGAAGGTGAACCAAAGCTGTATGGTGACGACGTGAAAGGCGTCATTATAGACAAAGAGACATATATAAAATTGAAAAAGATGTTTAATGCCATGCACATAACGCATTATGTGCGGTATGATAAATTACCAGATGTTATAGAGCATACAGACCTGTTGGATTATATGACGGACGAGCGTCTAATGTAAAAGAATTGTAAAATTTAAAGTTGTATTTTGAATATATGTGTAGTGATGCTACAGTGTAGGGTTCGGCGCGCATGCGCAGAATGGGACTACTTCCGGGTGGCCACCGGAAGTCTTCCCCATGCGCATGTGCGGGAAAACATCTCTCGAGCCCGCGAACCTCAAATCTCTCTCTTCGGCTCAAGACAGCACTGCGATCGGTCACGGTTTTCCTGGCTCTGACAGCCACACACCAGCTTCAACCAACTTCAACCAACCTCAACGACCAACACCAGCAATACATCAGAGGCTGTCTATTCCCCCATCAGACAACGTACAACCATGAATCAATAAACCAAGTTGTCTTTCACCTTTAACCTGAGTTTCGTCTGTTTGTTTTCTACAAGAATTTTTGTATGTGACTAGAAAGGATCTCGACACCCTGCCAGTGCTTCGATGATAGATCCTTTCACGTTACAATTGGTGACCCCTAGTTGAAAAAAGAACAGGATAGAAGAAGACACAGCGAACAGGTTTTTTTGGGGCCGAAGAGCGCGGAAATTCACATTTATTTTCCTATTTTTCTTTTCAGCACGGCGAGGTGGGTCAAATAACCTTATTCATCGCACACAGTACAAAAAAAAAAAAAAAAGAAAGAAAAAGAAAACACACACACATTCATTTTTTTTCCTTTCTGTATTTTGTTTTCCTTGTACACACTTATTCTTTTTTTTTTTTGCTACCCACGAGGTGCACACACAAACACAATTTTGAATTGCCTTCTCGGTTCCACGTGTTCTCTCTCCGTTTCTAGACCATACCTTCTGCCCCCTTCTCACAGATTCCTTCCGACAAAGGCATGGCTTCAGGTTTGCCTTCATTTACGGGGGATATGGGCTGTGGTTTGCCCAAGTGGAGTGGTATTTTGTTGCACATGCCATTTCTCCACAGCAGCAGTTGCACCTGCTATATTCCGGCTTACATCCCCGACTCGCCGCATCGATCAGGGATCTAATAATAAGTCCCCACCCGGATGCCACATACGCGTCTTGTGAAAGCAGAAATCCTCCGCCGCAACACACGTTCGGGGGAGGAGAGCAATATTCAGATTGCCACGACGGCCGATGGAATACTGGAATTTCGAATCCATCTCCATCGCGAGGCCTCTGTGCATGTATAGGGGCCCTGCGCAAATTTCACTAACGAGCGGATTGATGCGCTCACGCGGCGAATCGACGATCTATCCCGTGCGATCGAGCGCCGACAACGCAGTCGTAGTCGCTCTACCAAAAGGGCAGATCGGTGTACCCAGCCGTGCACTTTCAAGCCCTCGGAAAACTAAATCCGGAGGAGGTGAGCACGTCACCTTCTTCCATCTCGTTTCCCAAACATCGTGCATTCTATGTAAAAGATCTGGTGTCGAAGACATTCTTCATGGTAGACACCGGTTCCTGTTGCAGCATCTGGCCCCTTCGTCTGGCTGCAGACAAGCCGAAGCGCTCTTCGATTGTCTTGCATGCTATTGACTCGTCTCCCATAACCACTTACGGTCAGATTTCGCTGCGCCTCAACCTCAACCTTCGCCGAGACTTTCGATGGTTTTTTTCGTCATCGCTGACATCCCACATCCTATTCTCGGCGCTGATTTCCTGGATAGGTTTAACCTATTGGTGGATGTCAGGCGTCGGAGGCTTCTTGATAGCACGACGTCGCTCTCTACACCGACTGGGAGTTCCACCACTGCGGTCCTTAGCCCGACATTCTTTGTTGCCACCTCTGGAGACCCTTTTCACTCTCTTTTGGTTTCATTTCCGGAGCTAGTGGACATTGCCTTTAAACCGGAAAATCCTACCCACTCGACCCTCCATTTCATCACCACCAATGGGCCACCTGTATTCTCACGCCCCCGGCGCCTAGCGCCAGACCGACTTAAAAACGGCCAGAGCCGAGTTTGAGCACATGCTTCAACTTGGCATTATACGCCCCTCCACCAGCCCATGGGCATCTCCCCTTCATTTGGCGCGAAAGGGCGAGTCTGATTTTCGCCCGGTTGGAGACTATCGACGCCTCAATGCCGTCACAATAGCCGATCGCTATCCGATTAGAAATCTCCGGGACTTTACAGCAAATCTCCATGGTTGTACCATTTTTTCGAAGGTCGATCTGATACGCGCTTACCACCAAATACCGGTCAACCCAGCCGACGTTCCAAAAACTGCAATCACTACCCCGTTTGGGTGTTTTGAGTTTTTGTACATGAGTTTCGGTTTGCGGAATGCTACTAGCACCTTCCAGCGTTTCATTGATGAGGTTGTCCGCGGTCTTGATTTTGTGTTTGCCTATGTCGATGACATACTCATTGCGAGCGACACACGAGAAAATCATCTCC
The DNA here is from genome assembly GCF_006345805.1 of Octopus sinensis. NCBI lineage: Eukaryota > Metazoa > Mollusca > Cephalopoda > Octopoda > Octopodidae > Octopus > Octopus sinensis. The sequence continues at coordinate 64,963,051 of NC_043001.1, forward strand.
GGCACCTTTCTCAACTCTTCCAGCGTCTTCGCGCGTATAGCATACGCATAAACCCCGACAAGTGTGTTTTCGGACGCTCTTCCCTAGATTTTCTAGGGCATCATATTGATTCGACGGGAATCAGCCCCCTCTCGTCAAAAGTCGATGCCATTCAACGCATCGCAACCCCCACTTCCTTGCGCCAGCTCAGGCATTATCTAGGGATGGTCAATTTCTACCGACGCTTCATTCCGGTTGTGCAGATAAGCTGCTACCTCTCACCAGGCTGTTAAAGGACTCTCCTAGAAAGGACAGTCAAGTCACCCTCTCTGTTGAGGCAGTGACAGCCTTTGAGTCCATTAAGAAGGAGCTGGCTTCTGTTCTTTGCTTGCACATCCAGTTCCTGGTGCTTCTCTCTCTTTGACTGTGGACGCATCGGACACTGCGATTGGCGCTGTGTTACAACACACAGTGGATGACCATGTTCGACCTCTAGCCTTCTTTTCCCGTCAACTGCAACCAGCTGAACGACGATACAGCACCTTTGATCGTGAGCTCCTAGCGATCTACCTATCGGTTCGTCATTTCCAGCATCAACTTGAAGGGCGAGATTTTGTGATCTATACGGATCACAAGCCCCTTACGTTTGCCCTGTTTTCAAAAACGGACAAACTCTCACCCCGTGCTTTTCGGCACCTGGATTTTATCTCTCAATTTACTAGCAACATTCGACACATACCTGGAAAAGAGAACGTTCCTGCTGACGCTCTCTCTCGCCTTCCAGTTTGCGCCCTTTCGTCTCCTGCTGCTATCGACTTAGCTGCCATATCGCAGGAGCAGCCACCTTTGGCGTCGTTAGATTTAACTTCTCCCAAGTTTTCCTGTTGCCAGTTTTCCTACCTTCCGCTTCCGTCAGCCGAAGGCACCATTCTTTGTGACACTTCAACTGGATCTCCCAGGCCACTGGTGCCTGAGACCCATCAACGCTCAGTGTTTGAAGCACTGCACTCCTTATCACATCCTGGCATCGCTGCCACCCTCAAACTAATCACTGCTCGGTTTTTCTGGCCGAATATGCGTCGCACAATTACCTCTTGGACACGCACCTGCTCCAAGTGTCAACGATCCAAGATTCAACGGCACGTTCGTGCCCCGCTTGGACAATTTCCCCCCACGGAGGCCCGTTTTCGCCATGTCCACATCGATCTGGTTGGACCATGGCCTGTGAGTCGCGGGTTCTCTTATCTATTAACTTGTGTCGATCGTTTCTCCCGCTGGCCAGAAGCCATTCCGATAGCAGACATTTCTGCTGAGACTGTTGCGCGAGCTTTCGTTTCAAACTGGATTTCTCGCTTCGGAGTCCCGTCCCGATTGACAACTGATCGTGGACGACAGTTTGAGGCCTCGCTATTTCGCGAATTGTCGCGAATTTTGGGTATGCACCATATCCACACCACAAGCTACCATCCAGCGTCTAATGGATTGGTTGAGCGGTTCCATAGACAGCTCAAGGCCGCTCTTCGTGCCTCTTCGGACCCACAGTCCTGGATCGAATTTCTGCCCATTGTGCTTCTCGGCTGTCGGACTGCTGTCAAGGCAGACTGGGGTTTTCTGCTGCAGAGCTGCTGTATGGTACCACACTGGCATTGCCCGGTACGATGTTGGTGCCAGACACTTCCCCGCCCCATGATCCGGCGACCTATGTCACCAGACTGCGGGAATATTTTCAAACCTTCCGCCCATGCTTCCCAGAAAGCAATCTCCACCGTCCCATCTTCCACCGGATATGAACACCTGGTCGCATGTTTTTGTTCGGGACGATTCTGTGAAGGGCCCACTTGTTTCTCCCTATAAAGGACCTTTTCGTGTGCTTTCTCGCACACCAAAGGTTTTCACGATTGAGATAAATGGTCGGAGGAGACCGTTTCCGTGGACCGTTTAAAAAAGGCACATTTTGAGACGTCTTCATCTTTTGATGACAACCTTGACACACCCACCTATGCACCTTTAACAACACTTCACCTGCACAAACGCCTTCACCTGCACAAACGCCTTCACCTGCACAAACGCCTTCACCTGCACAAACGCACCTGCAAACGCCTTCACCTGCACAAACCCTTCACCGGCTCCTACAACACCACCCTCGCCGTCAACGGGTGCCCCGAGCACACCGTATGTTACAAAATCGGGCAGAACAGTGCATTGGCCCAAGAAACTTTCAAAAACAATTTACATTTAACTTTAAAATGTTTCTTATTGTATAATAGTATGTACCAAGTCTTCTGGGGGATCGGCAAGCCTTCTGTTTTCTGCAGCACCACCACAATATTCTGGTTGCCGTACTTCGCACTCGGAGGGGAGCCCTGTAGTGATGCTACAGTGTAGGGTTCGGCGCGCATGCGCAGAATGGGACTACTTCCGGGTGGCCACCGGAAGTCTTCCCCATGCGCATGTGCGGGAAAACATCTCTCGAGCCCGCGAACCTCAAATCTCTCTCTTCGGCTCAAGACAGCACTGCGATCGGTCACGGTTTTCTTCATTTACGGGGGATATGGCCTGTGGTTGCCCAAGTGGAGTGGTATTTTGTTGACATGCCATTTCTCCACAGCAGCAGTTGCACCTGCTATATTCCGCTTACATCCCCGAATCGCCGCATCGATCAGGGATCTAATAAATAATCCCCACCCGGATGCCACATACGCGTCTGTTGTGTGAAAGCAGAATCCTCCGCCGCAACACACGTTCGGGGGGAGAGCCAATATTCAGATTGCCACGACGGCCGATGGAATACTGGAATTTCGAATCCATCTCCATCGCGGGGCCTCTGTGCATGTATAGGGGGCCCTGCGCAAATTTCACTAACGAGCGGATTGATGCGCTCACGCGGCGAATCGACGATCTATCCCGTGCGATCGAGCGCCGACAACGCAGTCGTAGTCGCTCTACCAAAAGGGCAGATCGTGTGTACCCAGCCGTGCACTTTCAAGCCCTCGGAAAACTAAATCCGGAGGAGGTGAGCACGTCACCTTCTTCCATCTCGTTTCCCAAACATCGTGCATTCTATGTAAAAGATCTGGGTCGAAGACATTCTTCATGGTAGACACCGGTCCTTTACATAAATGCACGATGTTTGGGAAACGAGATGGAAGAAGGTGACGTGCTCACCTCCTCCGGATTTAGTTTCCGAGGCTTGAAAGTGCACGGCTGGGTACACCGATCTGCCCTTTTGGTAGAGCGACTACGACTGCGTTGTCGGCGCTCGATCGCACGGGATAGATCGTCGATTCGCCGCGTGAGCGCATCAATCCCGTGCGATCGAGCGCCGAAACGCAGTCGTAGTCGCTCTACCAAAAGGGCAGATCGGTGTACCCCGCCGTGCACTTTCAAGCCCTCGGAAAACTAAATCCGGAGGAGGTGAGCACGTCACCTTCTTCCATCTCGTTTCCCAAACATCGTGCATTCTATGTAAAAGATCTGGTGTCGAAGACATTCTTCATGGTAGACACCGGTTCCTTTACATAGAATGCACGATGTTTGGAAACGAGATGGAAGAAGGTGACGTGCTCACCTCCTAGAATTGTAAAATTATTGTAACTGTAAAATTGTATGTATAATTGTATTTTAAACGGAACTGCGAGTTGGGGGTTCGTAAGCCGTTCCATCTCATTACATCTAATTCATTTTTACTTCATACTTTATTTTTTATTTTATGTTCCCTGTCCCGTCTTGTAATGTCCCCCTCTTCGTGCCCCTTAGTGGGTAATAAAGAAACAGTCTTAGGCTTTTAGTCTTTGAGTGAGTTATTTGGAGTTATTCAGGTGTTATTATTCTGGTGTGTTTATTTCAAGTGAAGAGGTGGTGAGTTCGAATTCGTGGAGGAGTGGAATAATTTTTTTCCTGAAAATGCAAGAACAGACTTACGCGCGAGCGGCAGGCAAAGGCCTGGTTGCCGGCGAGCTGGAAATGGAGGAGGTGGTGGTCGAACAGAAGACCCTACAGAAGTATTTCGACAGTTTAAAGAGGGAGGGTGACTGCGTAAGAGTCACACCGTCCGAGGAGGAGGAAGCAGTGCAGAGAAGCGTACTATAACGTACAGGACGTGGTGTGTGGAGTCGGAAAAATTGAAGTAGCGGAAATGAAAGAAGTAGAAGAATGTCTGAAGGAAATTGAGGGTGAACCCACATTTTTCAAAAGAGGAAGGAAGTATGCCACGGTAGTGTATTTTTGAAACAGAAAATGAGGCAAAAAAGAACGCAACAAGACTTTTGAAATCGGATAAGTGGACTTTGCTACCAAGTTACTGCGGAAGGAGAGCAGTGAGGATGAGAATCAATAGAATCTCACCCGAATTTAATATGGAAAGGTTGCTGGCAGCAGTGCTGTTTAACTGCAAGGATGATGTGGAAGTACTGAAGGTGGAGAAGTCAGCGGAGGTGAAATGGTGGGGATATACGGTGCAGGTTCTCGCACACATTACCGTGCGAGACCTGTACAACATCCCAGAGGAGCTGGTCTACCCTGACGAGACGCGGCTCCGAGTTGTGGTAGAGGGAAGACCCCCAATTTGCTACAATTGTAAATCAAGGGGCCACATGAAGGATATGTGCCCGCGAGAAAAAACTAAAGCACCGGAGGTTGTGATGGAGGACGCGTGTGTGGAGGAGGCGAAAGCGGAGGAAGTACGAATGGAGGAGCGGTTAAGTGAGGAAGAACGAGAGAGTGCAGAAGAGGAAAAGACGGAAGACAGGAAAAGATCAAGGGTGGAATCACCACCGAAAGATCAAAAAAAGAAAATTAAAAGCAAGATAGCAGAAGAGAGAGAAGACAAAGAACAGGAAGTAAAAGAGAAGTGAGAGAGCGCCAAGGACAGATTTGAAAAAGAATGGGGAGAAAAGAGTGAAAAGAGCAAGAGCAATTGGAATCGTGCAGATATGGAAGAAGGCCGATAGGAAAAAACTTGAAGGCAGTTTAATGTATATCAAGAATACAGAAGTGGAGAAGAGACTAGTAGGTAAGAAAGGGTTGGTCAGGGTGAAGGTGAACCCAAAGCTGTATGGTGACGACGTGAAAGGCGTCATTATAGACAAGAGACATATAAAAATTGAAAAAGATGTTTAATGCCATGCACATAACGCATTATGTGCGGTATGATAAATTACCAGATGTTATAGAGCATACAGACCTGTTGGATTATATGACGGACGAGCGTCTAATGTAAAAGAATTGTAAAATTTAAAGTTGTATTTTGAATATATGTAATGTTGACATGTAGAATTGTAAAATTATTGTAACTGTAAAATTGTATGTATAATTGTATTTTAAACGGAACTGCGAGTTGGGGGTTCGTAAGCCGTTCCATCTCATTACATCTAATTCATTTTTTACTTCATACTTTATTTTTTATTTTATGTTCCCCATGTCCCCCTCTTCGTGGCCCCTTAGTGGGTAATAAAGAAACCGTCTTAGGTTTTTAGTTCTTTTCAGAGCTAAACCTCTGACCACACAGCTCGTCTTAGGCTTTTAGTTCTTTTAAGAGCTAAGTCTCTGACCACACAGAGCATACTCGACCAAGTTACAGTTCGAGGCAGGCGACCACCATTAATACAAGATGTTACAGATACCTCTCATACTGTTAGTGTGAAATATCACCATGAAGAAAACGGTTACAGGATATCTATAACTAGAGAAAAATAACCAAGCAGAACATATAATGAAGAAGCAGCAAGAACCAATCGACAAACATCGAAGATTTAAATTGTACACGAGACAACTACAGATTCAACTATAGCGGTTAGGTGAAATTCTCGCCACGAAGAAAACTGCTACAGAAACATGTCTGGAAGTATATTCATATCAAGATAAAGATAAACATAACGAGTGATTCAATTAATCTCAACTGCGACGCGCAATACCTTGATATAGAACTCTTACAGTGTACCTCATAAACGGTAAATCAATTATCTGTTTCTTGGGTTCTAGTTTTCTTCTAAGAACTACCTTAAGCCATCTGTTATTACCTGTTGCCAAGCCGATACCAACAACATGAATTGTGAATCAAATCCCATCGTCATTTCACTGGTCAGTACCTTTTTACGCCTAACGAACACACAGACACAAAAACATGCTAACGCTTACGAACTCTTAGAATCCACATGATTGTAAAATATGTAAAATAAATAATGTATATATCTTAAAAAGAAATCTTGTTGTCATTCCAAATATATGTGTCTTGCCGCTGCATGTATTACTTGGTCTAAAATAAATTATTTAGAATAGGATCACGTTCCTATTTTTATAATACCTTAATCTGTTCCCCTTTCGTTTCCCTTCGCTAAAACATGGCGACTTCATGCATTCTTTTAAAGTTTACCGTTTCTTTCAGTGCCATCTTCGTTGTTTATTCCATTATCCCTCAAAATATTGACCCTCGTATCATTATCATACCGTATTTATTATTATTTATTTTCATCCTCTCTCTGGCTCTCTTTCATTTATCTAATTATTTTCCCCTAAATATAATATTCAAACTAGTTGCCTCTATGTTCTCTCTCTCTCTCGCTCTCTCTCCTCTCGTGTTCCTCCCCTCCACACACACACAGTACCGGAAGTTTCTACCAGTACCGGAAGTTTCTACCAGTACCGAAAGTTTCTACCAGTACCGGAAGTTTCTACCAAAATACCGGAAGTTCTACCCCTGTCTTACCTAACTACCCCCACCCCCACTGGCACCTATGTAGGGTTTATCTGATCATATAGTGCAAAAATTGTGAAATGTATGCAGGTTGTAGTCTAGTGTTTCCATATGAAATCTGCCAAATGCAAGCTTTCTTTTCAGGTACATGACACGGCTGCCCCTCATCCCAGGGTCTCAGATGCCCACACCCTCAGAGTTGGCACATTGAAAGGTAGGTCTGGAGAGATTGTAGAGCTGCTTGAACGGAGACGTGTGGATGTATGTTGTATCCAGGAAGTAAGGTGGAGAGGAGGTTCCGCTAGGCTCCTCACAGGCAAGGAACACAGGTACAAGATTTTCTGGGCAGGGAACACTGACGGGGTCGGGGGCGTGGGTATACTTCTTGCAGAGAAATGGGTAGGTAAGGTAATTGAGGTAGTCAGAGTAAGTGACAGAGTAATTAAAATTAGATTAGTCCTTCACCACAGGACAGTTACCATCATCTCGGCATATGCCCCTCAACCAGGGCTACCGGAAGGACAAAAAGACCAATTCTATGACACCCTATTGCGAACTACCTCGTTGACAAATGACAGTGACCTTCTCTTCGTGGCAGGTGATTTCAATGGACATGTCGGACGGCATGTCGGGGGCTTCCATGGCGTCCATGGAGGCTACGGTTTCGGCTCTCGTAATGAGGAGGGAACCGGGCTGCTGGAGTTCTGCAATGCAAATGACCTTATGGTCTGCAATACCAACTTCAGGAAACTCTCCTCTCACCTAGTCACCTACCGTTCTGCAGCAGACACACCAGCCAGATTGACTACATCCTTGCCAGAAAAAGGAAAGAGGGCTGATTATAAATGCCAAAACCTTTCCAGGCGAAGAATGCACTCCTCAACATAGATTAGTAGTTAGCGACTTCAGGGTCAGAGCTAAATGGTTGCCCAGAAGAAGACCTGCTTGGAGGAGAAGGGTCTGGAAGCTTAAAGATCCTGCAAATGGACAGAGATTTAGAGACATACTACTCGAAGCCTTTGACGAAATAGAAGGGGATATAGCTTCACTTAATGTGGAAGACAACTGGAGATTTCTACGGGACAATCTGCTGACAGCCACTGACCAGATCTGTGGATGGAGCAAGTACCACCATCTCAACCCAGTGTAACATGGTGGTGGAATACTGTGGTTGACAGGGCTATTAGACAAAAGAGACAGGCTTGGAAGGACTGGAAGAACGGTGGTAGCAGGGAATTGTATCAGACAGCCAGAAGGGAAGCTAGGAGACAGGTTTATTTAGCCAGAGGGGAAGCGGATAAGAAAAAATTTGCCAATGTTCTGCGCCATGAGGATGTAAGACTTGAGGTATTTCGCGTTGCAAGACAGTGTGTGAGAGAGAATCGTGATGTGGTAGGAGAGAAGTGTGTTCGCATGGATGATGGTTCACTTGCGCTAAATGAGGATGCAAAGAGAGAGGTTTGGGGATGCTACTATGAAAGGTTGCTGAATAAAGAAAATGAATGAGATAAAGAGAGTCTGCCGAATGTTGACCCAACAGAGGGACCAGCTATCCGAGTTGATAGTTCCGTGGTAGCTAAGGCAATTAGAAGCATGAAGACAGGGAAAGCCCCAGGCCCATCAGGAATTACTGCAGAGATGCTCAAAATATCTGGCAGTGTCGGCTATAACCTAGTCACCCGTATAGTCAACCAGGTGATACACGAAGGAGTCATACCCAATGACTGGTGTAGCAGCGTACTAGTCAACTGCTACAAAGGTAAAGGTGATGCCCTAGATACAAATAATTACAGTGGTATCAAGCTGTTGGATCAGGTAATGAAGGTTACGGAGAGGGTCATAGCCCAACTAATTAGAGAGAGAGTTAGTTTAGATGAGATGCAGTTTGGGTTTGTGCCATGGAAAAGCACCACTGATGCTATATTCCTGGTAAGGCAGCTGCAGGAGAAATACCTAGCCAAAGATAAGCCCCTGTACCTGGCTTTCATTGACATGGAGAAAGCCTTTGATAGGGTCCCCCAATCCCTCATCTGGTGGTCAATGAGGAAACTAGGATAGATGAATGGCTGGTGAGGGCTGTGCAAGCCATGTACAGAGATGCCGTAAGCAAGGTTAGGGTTGGCAACATGTACACAGAAGAATTCAAAGTAGAGGTTGGGGTCCACCAGGGTTCAGTATTCAGCCCCCTCCTATTTGTCATAGTCCTCCAGGCAATAACAGAGGAATTCAAGACAGGTTGCCCCTGGGAGCTCCTCTATGCTGACGACCTCGCTCTAATTGCTGAGTCACTATCAGAAATGGAGGAGAAGTTCCAGGTGTGGAAGGAGGGTTTAGAATCGAGGGGCCTTAGAGTCAACCTAGCTAAAACCAAAGTACTAATAAGTAGAAAGGTAGGCAATCCACAAATGTCCTCAGGAAGATGGCCCTGCTCGATCTGTAGAAAAGGTGTAGGTAGAAACTCTATAAGATGTACCCAGTGTAAGCTATGGACACATAAGAGGTGCAGCAATGTCAAAGGTAGGCTAACTGGGAAGATAGTTTTTATATGTGGCAGATGCTCGGGAGCATTGACCTCCGAAAATCTGCAGAAAACAACTTCCGTCACTTTCCAGGGGGAAAAATTAGAAGTAGTTGATAGCTTCCGTTATCTAGGTGACCAAGTCAGTAGTGGGGGGGGGTGCGCTGAGAGTGTAACTGCTAGAATAAGAATAGCCTGGGCAAAGTTTAGGGAGCTCTTACCTCTGCTGGTGACTAAAGGCCTCTCGCTCAGAGTAAAGGGCAGACTGTATGATGCATGTGTTCGAACTGCCATGCTACATGGCAGTGAAACATGGGCCGTGACTGCTGAGGACATGCGTAAGCTCATGAGGAATGAAGCCAGTATGCTCCGATGGATGTGTAATGTCAGTGTACTTACTCGACAGAGTGTTAGTTCCCTAAGAGAAATGTTGTATATAAGAAGCATCAGTTGTTGCGTGCAAGAGAGACGATTGCGCTGGTATGGTCATGTGGTGAGAATGGATGAAGATAGGTGTGTGAGAAAGTGCCAATCCCTAGCAGTTGAGGGAACCCGTGGAAGAGGTAGACCCAGGAAAACCTGGGACGAGGTGGTGAAGCACAACCTTCGAACGTTAGGTCTCACCATGGAAATGACTAGAGACCGAGACCTATGGAAGTATGCTGTGCGTGAGAAGACCCGGCAAGACTAGTGAAGCCATAACCCGTGGCCCCTACCTGGGACGTAGTCAGTCCGCCTGTGCATACCTTCCTGCTTGTGACACTTGTGAAGACCTGTTGAGGCAAATCAAATCAAAGTCAAATTGAATCAAGTCAAACCAAATCAAAATAGATGAACATCAATGGAATTTGTATCCTTGTGGTACCAGTGCCGGTGGCACATAAGAAAACCATCTGAACGGGACCGTAGCCAGTACCACATCGACTGGCCTCCGTGCTGTGGGCACGTAACAAACACCGTCCGAGCGTGGCCGTCTGCCAGCCTCGTCTGGCACCTGTGTCGGTGGCACATAAAAACACCATCCGAGCGTGGCCGTCTGCCAGCCTCGTCTGGCACCTGTGTCGGTGGCACATAAAAACACCATCCGAGCGTGGCCGTCTGCCAGCCTCATCTGGCACCTGTGTCGGTGGCACATAAAAACACCATCCGAGCGTGGCCGTTCGCCAGCCTCGTCTGGCACCTGTGTCGGTGGCACATAAAATCACCCACTACACTCTCGGAGTGGTTGGCGTTAGGAAGGGCATCCAGCTGTAGAAACACTGCCAGATCTGACTGGCCTGGTGCAGCCTTCGGGCTCCCCAGACCCCAGTGTGTGTGTCTGTGTATCTGTGCAGAGATCAAAAGCATAACTGAGCCTCAGTTTATGTTTTATGAGGGTCTTTTTCATACTTACTTCAAAGTTCTTTACAGTTTGATACAGTAGTTATATTTCTATTATTAAAGATGTTTATTTCATTTACCTACATATTAGCTAAAGCCACAGCTTACATCTAGCTGCGCAAGTAGTTCTCCAAATTTAGTTGCTGTTTTTGACCAAATATGTCACAATATTTTATAAATCCTAAACAATTGACTTATTTATATCAAGTGTAGCACAAAAATAATATTCTTAAGTACTTCCTCAATTAGTGAGACAAACTTTCTTTTTCCTTATACTCTTGTTTCACACAAAAAATACATACTTTAAAAAGTTTCAGTTGAACATTATTCTTGCTGATGAGAATAAAAATTAAATGTCAGAAATAGTGATGTTTATTCCTTTCCATATTATTTCTCTTCTTACATTTTGTGCTGCTTTTCTTTTCATTGTTGTTCATTTCATCTTTTCTTTTACTTTTCTTTATCTTTCCATTTCTTTCATTTCCTTTTATTCTAGAATTTCTTTCTAATTTTATTTTTCACAATTAATACTGAAATCCTGTAAATGTGTTCTTAATGAGACATTTCATCATATGAAAATGTTTCACCATATCTGAACTTGTTCAGCCTGTCTCTTTACAGCCTCTTCTCATCATCAGTTCCTGTTTGTGTGTATCCTGTTGAATGAAGTATGATACTTTTAAACTTTTGTGGGTGGCTTTTTATTGAGGTCACATGAACTTCTCACTCTTGTGGTTGGCTAAAAGTGAGGTATGATAAAATTCTAAGTTGTAACAAGTCTGATTAAATTTTGCAGATTGAGTACAAACTGATTAGATACTAGAGGCAAGAGAGTGAGGGAGGTTTTGTAATTTATACTGTTTAGGTAATGAGGAGACCTGACCACTAACAAAGTTCAATTAACAAAAAAAAGTCCTACCTAGTCAGTAGGTACCTTAGTGATGTAATAGAAGAAAAGGTAGGGCAACAAAATAAGTTGCAAATGTTGAAGGAGAAGAAAGTTGGTAACAAGAAACTGGAAGCAGGATGTTAGTTTTTATCTGAGAGTAGGGGCAATTACTAATATTCTTTACTGTTCGGTTTGAGAGGCATCGTGTGGGGAAGAAGATTCAGAAATATACCATCTGGGTGGGCACTAACTAACCAAACTAAAACTATAGGTATCAATTTTTTAATATTAAATCAAATAATGTTAGATTTGTTGTAAAAATGTTTATTTAATATGTATGTATGTATGTATGTATGTATGTATGTATGTATGTATGTATGAAGTCACTTGGAATGGTTCCAGAACATATAGAAACCCTTACTTCGGATCAAGTTGGATGGCAAACAAAGGTGTGGAGTGGAGTGAAAGCATTTGAAGAAGCCAGGATAATGCAAGTAAGACTCAAAAGAGATATAAGGAAGAATGTAACAATCAAGAAGGTGAATGACAATGACCTTTTTGTGTGCACAGTCTGTGACAGACCATACCTGTCTTTAGCTGGCCTCAAATCTCATCTGCGAACACATGGAAAATGAACCTCCGCCAACTATTCTGCCCATATGTCTGTGCACACCTTTGAATGCAGAGTATGCCAGAAGGTTTGCAAATCCAACGGAGGCCACAAAAGACATTTTAAGATCCACAAAGAGCAGAACTTATCTGCAGCTCTTGGTGGTCCAAATCGGATGTGCAATCTATGTGAATGTCTTTTCAGAACATTGTCTGGTTTAAAAAGCCACATCAGATGCCATGATGGTGCTAAGGTGTAGGCACAGGAGGTGGTCAAACTCTGCATAAGGAGTAGACAACCATCATGTACGTATGTATGTATCAATCAATTATCATCATCATTGTCATTTTAATGTCATCTTTTCTGTGCTTGAATGTATCAGATGGAATTTGATGAGGTAGAAATTCCACAACTGGATGCCTTTACTGTCACCTGTTTCCAAGTTAGGTAATATTTCTCCATGACCAGATTTGCTTTTACAGAAAGCAGGCAATAAAGGATACCACTTGTACAACGGTGGTGCTCAGTTACAACTATCATCTAATGTCAATACAAGGAAACATCAAGAGACACTTACACCCCTAGACACCCACCCGACCAAAATGTATCCACATGCACAAATACACACACAAATTATCACCACCACTCCTATTTCAAACTTACTTTGTACAAGTTACTATCCTTGCCTCTCCTAGAACCACTCCCTTTTAAAATCTTTCCCATATTCTCAATATCATCTCTTTCTACTTTATTTTCCACCAAACACCTCATTTTGTGCCTCCTTGTGATATATCTTAGGTCTACCATTATCTTATCTTTAGCAACCTACTTTAACTGCTGTCATTCTCATCATCCTGTCATACTTGTCAACGGCCTCCTTCCACCTTTGTCCCTTACAGTAGCCACCAATATATCTCTGACATTCATCTCTATCACTGTACATTTTTCTCCCTTGCCACCTCCCCCCACACATCATCCTACTATTTTCTGATCTATCTAGAGATCTATTATACTGCTGCTCCCTTTACTTCTTGAACTGTCACTTATCACTTCTTCCTTTTTGAGCTACTCTTATTTCTTTTACCCACCCTCATACTGATATTTATGACTGACCACACTCCTATCCTTGTTCCATTCATATATTCACATCTACATCCAATCTGTCAGTCTCCTCTCACACTCTAATATATTTATTCACTTACCCTTCCCAATTCTTTATATTCTCTCTTATACTCTCTTCTTGTAATTGCACTCTGATACTGTACCACCACCTGTCTTTTTTCCAGCTACTCCCAGCCACTCATATAGAATGCAGAGTAGCTTGTCTTTCTATCATATTTTAACTTCTCAACACCTGGCATAAAACCTACTTCCTTCTTCATTACAACACCATTCAGTCAAGGGTTCTTTTGCTTTACAATTTACTTGGTGACCTCACCTGTGAAAACAGCACACAAGATACTCTGTGCAGTGATTGGTATTAAGAAGTGTATCCATCCATAGAAACCATGCCAAAGCTGACTATGGAGCTTGACATTGTCCTCTTGCTTATTTGATCCTGTCGAATTGTCCAACACATGCCAGCATGGCAGACAGATGTTAAATGACAATGATGATGATGATATATGGAATCAAAATGAAGGTTAACAGTGAAAGTAGTTGTATAATGCTTGGTAGTGAGAAATGGACTCTAGGTGCAAAGGACATGCAAAAATTAGAAAAGAATAAAGCGTATATGTTCTTTTGGATGTGCAACATCAGTGCACATGTATGGTATAGTGCAAATATGCTGAGGGAAAAATTAGACATAAGTGGAATCAGATGTAGCCTGCAAGATAGAAAATCTGATGGTTTGTTCATGTGATGTGTGTGGATGAACAAAGTTGCATAAAAAAGAGCCAATTGCTAAATGTGGATGGAACTTAAGGAAACTCAGAATGACATAGAAAGAAGTAGTGAAGGCTGATCTGAAGATGTTGAACTTCAAGGAGGAGAAGACAAAGGACAAAGGTGATTGATAATTCGCAGTCTCAACAAAGCTAATCTGTTACAGTGAAAGCAAGGTCCTAAAAGTATTATGCTTATGCCTGTACATGCTTAACCCTGCATGAAATCTGTCCCAATCAAGTATTCTGCTGCATGTCATCTTCCTAATGTGCATCCCTCATCAGTCCCCAAACTATAACATTACTCAGCTGCTGTAATCATTTGAGATCAGGATCAGCACGTATTTCATTTGCATTTTAACACAAACAGTTACCTCCTCCTGACTCTGGAACCACTTTTTAAACTCCATCCCTCATTCTCATTATCATCTATGTCTATATTACTTTCTACTGATTACACTCTTCTCTGTGCTTTTAGTAATCTCTCCTTCCTACATTTTAGGTTAACAATACTTTGTCTTTAACACCTGTCCTATCTGCTTTCATTCTCAACACTTTGTCATATCCACCATCTTTGTTAAAAGTTAACATATTTAGAACACTGATTGAGTCAGTCCTTCTCTATGGATCAGAGACCTAAAACTTATTGGCTCTCTTACAAAAACAACTAGATGGAACATATACCAACCTTCTCAGAAAGATATAGAACATCAGTTGAAGATCACACCCAACACTTAGTAACATCTATGGAAATCTGATACCAATATCCCTATAGTTAAAGCAGAAATGGCTACAATTTGCTGGCCACTGTCATTGAGCAGAGAAAGAGGTTATCTCATCCCTGCTCCTATGGCATCCCTCTGGAAGTGTTTTCTCCAGGAAACTGACATTTCCAGATACTATATCTCGGGACTCAGGGCTGGCTATTAGAGACCTGAACACAGCAATGCAGGACCGTGTCATGTGGAAAGGGATTGTCAATAGAGTTCCAACCAACCATTGGTTGGTTGAAGGATCATCATCATCATCATCATCATCATCGTTTAGCGTCTGCTTTCCATGCTAGCATGGGTCGGACGGGTCAACTGGGGTCTGTGAAGCTGGAAGGCTTCGTCAGGCCCAGTCAGATCTGGCAGTGTTTCTACGGCTGGATGCCCTTCCTAACGCCAACCACTCCGCGAGTGTAGTGGGTGTTTTTTACGTGCCACCTGCACAGGTGCCAGACAGAGCTGGTGAACGGCCATGAACGGATGGTGCTTTTACGTGTCACCGGCACAGGGCCAGGCGATGCTAGCAACGGACACGAACGGATGGTGCTTTTACGTGCCACCGACACGGGGCCAGACAGAGCTGGAAAACGGCCACGAACGGACGGTGCTTTTACGTGTCACCGGCACGGGGGCCAGCCGAGGCTGGCAACGGACGCGAACGGATGGTGCTTTTACGTGCCACCGACACGGTTGCCAGACAGAGCTGGCAAACGGCCACGAGCGGACGGTGCTTTTACGTGTCACCAGCACGGGGGCCAGCCGAGGCTGGCAACGGACACGAACGGATGGTGCTTTTACGTGCCACTGACACGGGGCCAGACAGAGCTGGCAAACGGCCACGAACGGATGGTGCTTTTACGTGCCACCGACACGGGGCCAGACAAAGCTGGCAAACGGCCACGAACGGACGGTGCTTTTACGTGTCACCGGCATGGGGCCAGGCGAGGCTGGCAACGAACACGAACAGATGGTGCTTTTACATGCCACCGACACGGGGCCAGGCAGAGCTGGCAAACGGCCACGAGCAAATGGTGCTTTTACGTATCACCGGCACGGGTGCCAGACGAGGCTGACAGCGGACACGAACGGATGGGTCACTTAACCCCTGCTTTCTGATATATGATTTGATTTTGATTGTTCTCACTGGTTTTGCCGGGTCTTCTCACGTACAGCATACTTCCATAGGTCTCGGTCTCTGGTCATTTCCTTGGTGAGACCTAGAGTTCGAAGGTCGTACTTCACCACCTCGACCCAGGTTTTCCTGGGTCTACCTCTTCCACAGGTCCCCTCAACTGCCAGGGTGTGGCACTTTTTCACACACCTATCTTCATCCATTCTCACCACATGACCATACCAGCGCAATTGTCTCTCTTGCACACAACATCTGATTCCTCTTAGGTCCAACTTTTCTCTCAAGGTACTTACACTCTGTCGACTATGAACACTGACATTACACATCCAACGGAGCATACTAGCTTCATTTCTCGTGAGCTTACGCATGTCCTCAGCAGTCACGGCCCATGTTTCACTGCCATGTAGCATGGCTGTTCGTACACATGCATCATACAGTCTGCCTTTTACTCTGAGCGAGAGGCCTTTAGTCACCAGCAGAGGTAAGAGCTCCCTAAACTTTGCCCAGGCTATTCTTACTCTAGCCGTTACACTTTCAGCACACCCACCCCCACTACTGACTTGGTCACCAAGATAACGGAAGCTATCAACTACTTCTAGTTTTTCCCCCTGGAAAGTGACGGAAGTTGTTTTCTGCAGATTTTCAGAGGTTAATGCTCCCGAGCATCTGCCACATACAAAAACCATCTTCCTAGTTAGCCTTCCTATGACATTGCTGCACCTCTTATGTGTCCATAGCTTACACTTGGTGCATCTTATAGAGTTTCTACCTACACCTTTTCTACAGATCGAGCAGGGCCATCTACCTGAAGGCGTTTGTGATTTGTCTGCCTTCCTACTTATTAGGACTTTGGTTTTAGCTAGGTTGACTCTAAGGCCCTTCGATTCTAAACCATGCTTCCACACCTGAAACTTCTTCTCCAGTTCTGATAATGACTCAGCAATTAGAGCGAGGTCATCAGCATAGAGGAGCTCCCAGGGGCATCCTGTCTTGAATTCCTCCGTTATTGCCTGGAGGACTATGATAAATAGGAGGGGGCTGAGGACTGAGCCTTGGTGAACCCCTACCTCTACCCGGAATTCTTCACTGTACTCATTGCCAACCCTCACCTTACTAGCAGCGTCCCTGTACATGGCTTGCACAGCTCTCACTAACCATTCATCTATTCCTAGTTTCCTCATTGACCACCATATGAGGGATCGGGGGACCCTGTCGAAGGCTTTCTCCATGTCAACAAAAGCCAGGTACAGGGGCTTATCTTTGGCTAGGTATTTCTCCTGCAGCTGCCTTACCAGGAATATAGCATCAGTGGTACTTTTCCCTGGCACGAAACCAAACTGCATCTCATCTAAACTAACTCTCTCTCTAATTAGTTGGCTTATGACCCTCTCTGTAACCTTCATCACCTGATCCAACAGCTTGATACCTCTGTAATTATTTGTATCTAGGGCATCACCTTTACCTTTGTAGCAGTTGACTATTATGCTGCTACACCAGTCATTGGGTATGACTCCTTCATGTATCACCTGATTAACTATACAGGTGACTAGGCTATAGCCGACACTACCAGATATTTTGAGCATCTCTGCAGTGATGCCTGATGGGCCTGGGGCTTTCCCTGTCTTCATGCTTCTAATTGCCTTAGCTACTAAGGAACTATCAACCCTGATAGCTGGTCCCTCTGTTGGGTCAACGTTCGGCAGACTCTCCTTATCCCATTCATTTTCTTTATTCAGCAACCTTTCATAGTGGCGTCTCCAAGCCTCTCTCTTTGCATCCTCGTTTAGCGCAAGTGAACCATCTTCCATGCGAACACACTTCTCTCCCACCACATCACAATTCTCTCTCACACACTGTCTTGCAACGCGAAACACCTCCAGTCTTTGGTCCTCACGGCGCAGAACATTGGCAAATTTTTTCTTATCTGCTTCCCCTCTGGCTAGATAGACCTGTCTCCTAGCTTCCCTTTTAGCAGTCTGATACAATTCCCTGCTACCACCATTCTTCCAGTGCTTCCAAGTCTGTCTCTTTTCTCTAATAGCCCTGTCTACGACACTGTTCCACCACCACGTTACCTTGGGATGAGAAGGGACTTTGCACCAGCCACAGATCTGGTCAGTGGCTCTCAGCAGGTTGTCCCTTAGAAACGTCCAGTTATCCTCTACCCCATGTGATACTCTATCCCCTTCTACTTCGTCAAAGGCTTCAAGTAACATGTCTCTAAATCTCTGTCCATTCACAGGATCCTTAAGCTTCCAGATCCTTTTTCTCCATGTTGGTCGTCTTCTGGTTGTCCTCCTACTCCTGATCCTAAAGTCACTAACTACCAGTCTATGTTGTGGGGTGCATTCTTCGCCTGGGAAGGTTTTGGCATTTATAAGTAGCCATCTCTCCCTTTGCCTGGCAAGGATGTAGTCAATTTGGCTGGTATGTTGGCCCGATCGGTAGGTGACTAGGTGGCTGGTAGGTTTCCTGAAGTTAGTGTTGCAAATCATAAGATTATTTGCATCGCAGAACTCCAGCAGCCTGGTTCCCTCCTCGTTGTGGGAACCAGAGCCATAGCCTCCATGTACGCCATGGAAGCCCCCAGCATGTCGTCCAACGTGACCATTGAAGTCACCAGCCACAAAGAGAAGGTCTCTGTCGTTCGTCAACGAGGTAGTCTGCAGTAGAGTGTCATAGAATCGGTCTTTCTGTCCATCAGGTAGCCCCGACTGAGGAGCATAGGCTGATATAATGGTTGCTAAACTATGATGAAGCGCTAATCTAATCTTAAGTATTCTGTCGCATACTCTGATTACCTCAATTACTTTATCTACCCATTTCTCAGCGATAAGTATACCCACGCCTCCAACCCCGTCAGTGTTCCCTGCCCAGAAAATCTTGTACCTGTGTTCCTTGCCTGTGAGGAACCTAGCAGAACCTCCTCTCCACCCTACTTCTTGCATGCAACATATATCCACACGTCTCCGATCAAGCATCTCAACTATCTCGCCAGACCTACCTTTCAGCGTGCCAACGTTGAGGGTGTGGGAGGTATGGGCCCTAGAGACCCTGCGTCGGTGGACAGTAGCTTCATGTACCTGAAAAGAAAGCTCGCATTTGGCAGAATTCATGAGCAAGTAATACAGTAGCCTTCAATTCAACCTGCATAACACTACCCATTCATATTTTGCACTGTATGATCATTACCTTACCTAGGTCGAAACTAGGGGTAGGGATGGTGAAAGAGCATTTGCAGTCTTCAAGGGAAGCAACCCAGGGATGAAAAGAATAGGAACTTCCGGCATGTGTGGAGGGGGTGGGTGGGCGGGTCAACCCCAAACTAGCAAGAGGATTCTGTTAATCGTGATAGCAAGAAAGTAGGTTTGAAAGTATCAGAGAAGTCAATTTTTAGGGGAGACGATGAGTGGCTATGAAACGGGAGCAAATAGGGAGACGAGACAAGACTAAACGAAAAACATTACATGAATGGTATGTTGAAAATATGAATAGAGGGTACTGAAAAATCGTGATAGCAAGAAAGTAGGTTTGAAAGTATCAGAGAAGTCAATTTTTAGGGGAGACGATGAGTGGCTATGAAACGGGAGAAAAAAAAAATATATAGCAGCAATTACATAGAGATATCAAATAGCCATAGCAACAAATTCACTTGATAATTCCTAGCTAATAACAGAAAGGAAATAAATCACATGAGTTTGAAGCTTCAGGACATTTTAATAAGTTGTCCAATATATGCTGAATGTTCTTTTTCAGTTGCATATTTTTTTGGATGCCCCATGTTGAATTGCAAAATTCTAATGTGATATTTGTGTAATAACAAAATTTAACCTGGAGTGTGTGTGTGTGTGTGTGTGAGAGAGAGAGAGAGAGAGAGAAGAGAGAGAGGAGGAGAGAGAAAATTGAAAACAAAGAATTAAACATGAAATGAAAAAATCGTTTAAATAAAAGCTTGTTAAAAAATATCTTGTACTGAATATTTAAATTTGTGAAATTGAAATATTCAATAATAAAAAGGAGTTCAGAAAGTAAATTTTCCTGAAAACTTCAATTTATAAAAAATTTCACTTGCTTAGTAAATATATTATTCAGTAATATATCATAGTTGTAATATATCTCTAATTTAAACAAACTTCAAGGTAACCTAACTACGTTTAACATACTAGAAATAACAGCAATCATATAGTTATTATTGTAAGACTTATAGCATACTAGAAATAACAGCAATCATATAGTTATTATTGTAAGACTTATAGCATTCCAAAACAGCCATACCACTTCTTAATTAAAAAAAAAAATTATACCAGTATATAAAAAAAATTTCATTTTGTCAAAAATATTCATTTAACAAACTCCAGAAACTGATATTATTCTTGAAATTGTGCTCATATCATAAGACTCAAAGTTGTGTTGTAAGTAGCTTGCTAACCAACCACATGGTTCCGGGTTCAGTCCCACTGCGTGGCACCTTGGGCAAGTGTCTTCTGTTATAGCCCCGGGCCGACCAATGCCTTGTGAGTGGATTTGGTAGACGGAAACTGAAAGAAGCCCGTTGTATATATGTATATATTTATGTGTGTGCATGTATGTCTGTGTGTCTGTGTTTGTCCCCCTAGCATTGCTTGACAACCGATGCTGGTGTGTTTACGTCCCCGTTACTTAGTGGTTCGGCAAAAGGGACCGATAGAATAAGTACTGGGCTTACAAAAGAATAAGTCTCAGAGTCAAGTTGCTCGATTAAAGGTGGTGCATGGCCGCAGTCAAATGACTGAAACAAGTAAAAGAGTAAAAGAGTTAAAAGAGCTATTTAGTCTAATAGCATTCATTCATTCAATAAATAATTTTTTTTACATTATGTATATAGAATAAACTGTGGGTTTTGCAAATAGCAAATTAAAACTTGAAATGAAAACATTGAAATGAATATATATTAAATTATCATTTATGAAAATAGAGGTGAGAGAGAGTGGGAAATATTTGCCTGCAATTAATTAATATTTATTAAACATTAAAATCTACTCTGCAGTGAAAGCAATGGATATTTAAATTTGTGAAAAACTTGTAGTTCAAATATTCAATAAACTTTAGAAATCAAAATTACAGGAAATTTCTTAGAATATGAATTTATAAAAATATTTCCAGATGGTTAAGCCTTTAATAATTGCTTTCTTTTAGTAACTGTTACATACCTAATTAATAAGCAGCTTTCTCCATTATAATATACAAGGGTGAGTCAAAAAGTAATGCCATTTTGCTCAGGGCAGGTATAATTAGCAACACAGGAACATGTATCATACATCAAAATGAAGCTGGTCCTGTGTGGACCACATCCCTACTTCTCAACAGTCCCCGTTTCTCTCAATAGCAATGTGCCACCTTCAAATGAGAGCATGTATCTCTGCCCCATAAAATTCTGTTGACTGTTCTTTGAGCCACTTCTTCACTACAGTTTTCACTTCCTCGTCCCTGGAATAATGTTTACTTCTCAAACTCTCTTTTGTGGAAGAGATGATAGTCCAGTGATGAGGAAGTGAAAACTGTAGTGAAGAAATGGCTCAAAGAACAGTCAACAGAATTTTATGGAGCAACGATACATGCTCTCATTTGAAAGTGGAACATTGCTACTGAGAGAAAAAGTGACTATGTTGAGAAGTAGGGATGTGATCCAGAGAGAACCAGCTTCATTTTGATGTATGATACATGTTCCTGTGTTACTAATTAAACCTGTCCTAAACAAAATGGCATTACTTTTTGACTCACCCCCGTAGATAGATAGATATAATACTTTTTTTAGGCTCAGGAAAAACAATTGCTTCTTATCAATCACAGGAGAAAGAAGCAGCAGGTTATACTGCAAGTACAAAGTAAAAGGAATGTTTGGCTCTATGGATATTCAGTGTGATATGATATCCTCACCCATCCTTTTCCCTACTAGAAGGTACAACATGTATTGTGTAGCTTTACCTAAACCTCATCACTGATCTGAGCAGATGTAAGTACTCTGCTTAGATGTCTTTACTCACACCAGAATATGGCTCTCTAAGGCACTAACTTCTCCACCTGGTCTGATGGAGGCTACATGTTGCACCAGAATAATACCTCCTTCTGGGAGATATGTCCTCTTTTGGTTATAGTTTGATTGTTCAATGGCATCTTTCTATGATTCCATTTCTACTTAGCCTGTATGTAGTTTTAAAATACAGCTTGGTCTTCCACCATCTCTCTAAGTGACTCTGAACAAAACACTGCTTTTGTCCATTAGCATCTCATCCACTTGGCCCCTCTCCAAAACTTTTGTTCAGAAGTCTAATAATTTCAACTGCAGCCTCTGCTCTAATCTCCCTCTGTATAACTACTTGCCCATAACTTCAGTCATGATAAGCTTCAACCTTTGGATGCATTGCATTTACTGCCAGCTACTTCCAATAACTTCTCACTCAAGTCTCTCCCCTTTCATGCACACTTGGTTGATTGACTGACACCTGTTCCAACTTTTAACCACCTTCCAAACACTCTCCTTTGTAACATCAGAGTCAACCCTTCTGGTCAAAAATATTGTCCTGATCATCTCTGTATGATACACATCATGGCTTCTCTTTAGCTTCAGATCCTCCAGATTTTCCAATCAGCATTCAGCATTCAGTTCCCTCTCTAAATCCTCTGGCATCCACATTTTCCTCACCCCAGTAAGGGCATCTTCTTCAGTTTTCTCTGAGAGTACAAGTACTATTCACAGCTGCAGGTTAAATTCTTTGATCAACAATCATCTCTATCACTCTTCAGATTCTCTTATAGGTAAATTAGGGATCTCACTCACCCAAGCACAATTTAGATTTGGACCCCCTTCTAAACTAAATTTATTTCCTTCAACATGGCATCCAATTTAACTACATTGATATGGTAGTTGTCCTTCTTTCTTAGCTAAGCTGTATCCTCTGTCTCAACTTCACCTATTTCTAGGACAACTCCCATGGCTATGCTACTAGCATCACACCATACAAGACCTCTCCCTGACTTAGGCAGTTAGGTCATCGTTGAATAGGAGTAGACATCTTTAGTTTGTTGTTTACGGCTGTGTGTTATTTCATATAGACATAACCATTGTTGTTTAAATACATATTTATTCTTATTGGTTTAATGTGCAATATTTACATGTATACATATACATAAAAAGTTTTTGTAGTTTTTCGCAATATACTTCTCTGTATTGCAGGAATAGTGTTTGTTCATCATAATTGAAGAACTACTTTTTACTTCAGGCTGAGTTTCAGCAAAGGAAAACTTGACATTGTAAAAGCTGGTTACTTTTGCTTCAAAGGGCTGCTCACTGGCTTGTTTTTGGTAAGAAGTGAGAATATGTGTTCCCTGGTGGCTTTTATAACCATGCAAAGTGCGGGAACTTCTAAAAACTCATGGAATGTTTTACTGTATGGCATATTTCTGCTAGCTGATTGGTCAGTTATCAAGGAGCATCATCTGACTCAAGTGTGGACTGGAACCAGCTACCAGGGTTGTGAGGTTTTAATTCTAGGTCTTGCTACAGATGCATACCAAATTTCTTCTCACTGGATCCTCCTTTCTAACTCTCTCCAAGATATCTTTCTTCATTACAACTGTTCCCTTTCCAACTTTCTGTCCTCGACTCACTCGAGCTGTTCTCCTCCTAGTTGTCTGCACATGGAAAACAGACCTCAATTACTCAAATCATCCTTCAAGTCCAGAACTTCATTTCCTCTCTGAAACACCAGTTCATCTGACCTATCTCCCCTCAGCCTCACTCCCAATGCCGTCCCTCCCACTATAGATTCTAGTAGGTTTGCAACCGACCTGAACCTCCTCAGATTATCCATCACTTCTGCTGTTGTCACCATTGCCTTGTCCACCAAAATGTCATCTATGTAGGAGTAAAGAACTCCTTTCATTCTGACCACCTTTCCCAGTATCATCTTGAGAATTGTGACTATGATCTTTGACACAGTTCAGTTCAAATTCGAACATAGTCAAGCACTAGATCTTACCTCCCGAACTTCACCAGCTATTATTTCCACAACGTTTTGTCCACATGAAACTGTAGATTGGCTGACTTCAAATCTATTATTGCAGAAATCCCTCTCATCTGCCTCCACTCTCTAAAGGTCTACCTACATATATTCGTGGCCTCTCTATTAGAGTTACATGTCACTTGCTTATTCAACTTCAATCCTACGTTGGCCAGACTTAATTCTTAATTGGTTGAACAACTGCAATCAATGACAACATCTCACTGAAGGGAGTCGGTCAGTGTTGGAGGGAGTTAGTACTAAGTTAGTTGTACTTAATACTGATCAGGGACAAAAGTAAGTTTCTTTTTCCTGTTTCACTAACCACTAACCAGTAAACAAAATTTATTACTGGCAATTCTATGTGATATAAAAGTAGACAACACAGCAACAATCTACGTATTTAAATAACCCCAAAACACGATGGACCACTCAGCGAAGTTCGTTGTTTTGGATTACATTTTGAAGCGGGCGTCAAAAACAGTTTCCCCTCACTTGGTTTACGGTACTACTTAAGAAGAGTGGTCCCGGTGCGCGCACTCGTTTACTCGCGCATCTGCGCTAGCTAGTCGTGACTAGTCAATCCTATAACGATTACCTAGCAAAGTAAATAAAACACAAAATAAATAATTTTTTTACACAAAGTAAATAATTTTTTAAACAAAGTAAATAAAACACAAAAACACAGAGTAAATATTTTTTTAAAACAAAGTGAATAAAACAAAAACACAAAGTAAGGATCGACTAGTCACGACTAGCTAGGCGGATGCGCGAGTACGCGAGTGCGCGCACCGGGACCACTCTTCTTAAGTAGTACCTTGGTTTACTACATTAATTACATTAAGTCTACGTGAGAAAAAGTAGGTATGGATGTATGCGTGAAAGAAGAGAGCGACAATAGGTGTATGTGTGAAAGGAGATATGTGTGTGCGCGTGTAAAGAAGAGAAAGTGGATAGGTGTGTTGAAGAGAGAGAGAGAGAGAGAGGGAGAGGTAACAAAAGCATGTGCTTGGCAACGTTTGTTTTGATGTCGCCTCGTTGTCCGCTTTCATTTATTCACGTCAATGCAATATC
The DNA here is from genome assembly GCF_006345805.1 of Octopus sinensis. Classification (NCBI taxonomy): domain Eukaryota; kingdom Metazoa; phylum Mollusca; class Cephalopoda; order Octopoda; family Octopodidae; genus Octopus; species Octopus sinensis. The sequence goes on from NC_043001.1 coordinate 64,988,019, forward strand.
ACCACTATATCATCAACAATAAACTATGTTCATTGCTAAATAGAAAAGCAGTAATGATTACGACCCAAAAGAACAGTAGCTAGTGTAGACACAACACATAATTGAATGTTTATATTAGCAACACGTTGTTACACAATATATATACATAATTCACTATAATAATAATAATATTATTATTATTATTTAGTCACTGTTACGTTATTAACAAAAAGTTTGCCATAGTAAATACCAATATCGATATGGTATCTTCTGATGACATATTTAAGACATCTCAGTTACTGATAATAATCTTCTGGATTATCTTTAATTCTCAAGTTCAATGTCACAAACTACCACCTGATTCCAGTTCGGAACTTCTTCCAAGTTACTCTTTACCAAGTAAGTCTCCCTCTTTCTAATAATAATTGCAGGGAGACCTGAGCAAAAAAATTAAATCTATTTTTATGTTTATACTAAAATATGTATTTTTAAAGGGCACGGAATATGCTCGGAAAGACTTTCCAATTGATCTCTAAAAATGTACAAATTCTTTTCATTTATGCAGAATTCCTTCTATTGTATTATCATAATTTCTTTTATTGTATAAAATTTATGATTTATTATTAAAATTATTAATAGTAAGTCCTTGACAGTTGCCCAACTTGCTAGAAATAACAGTAAAATTTTCCTGAAATCACACTACCGTCTTACCTACCACTCATTGGGTTAATATATTTCTAACTTCAAATATTATCAATCAAGCAAACTAACATACTATAATTGAGACACCTAAATCTTTAGAGGTCGGATTTGATAGCGAATAACGAGAATTGGGGTGTATGTGGTTGTCCTGGATGCTAGAAACAACAGCCAAACCGCCCTCAAATCGCACCATATTGTCTCAAATCAAAAGAAAAACACATTTGATAGTGTTGTCTTACAATCCACCTTAGAATGGTATGGCCACGATTCGCGTCTTTGATTACAGGTCTGCTCAAATAGGACTGACCTGTGGTTACACAAATCTCGTCCTGTTATTTCAAACAACAGAAGACTACCATGAAAACCCGCCATTACAATCCCTAAGGTTTAAAATAACCCAAATTGAAATAGAAATCTTAAAACGGGATAACTAAAGAATTAGCAAAGTGCAGTAGATTTAGTTACGATCCTTTACGTTTCGAGTTCAATTCCTGTCGACGTCAACGATAAAAATGTGGTCTAGAACTTCAATAATGAGGAACCTCAGCGAATAAGAAAAAAAATATCACATATAAAACAGTTTTCTCTTTAAATCAAAGAGGTCGTGTTTTTTAATACTTTAATTACATTAACTTTGATTTAATTTGCTAATTAGATTATCAACAGATTAATATTATCCCCCTCATAATTTGCACATAAATATTAAAAAGGCTGCTCGCAGTTGCCAAATATTTTTCATGTTTGTTGTTATTTAGTCCCCTGTCAACCCTGAATAAACAAATCAAAGACGCTCCAGCCATGACGATCAAAGATTACATTATTCAATGAGTGGTTAATATATAGATCCATGCCCAGGTGGCAAAAATGGAAAAAAATATGTGTAACAGGTGTAAGGCATCGTATATTGAAGGAATATGACGAAAAAAAAGCGCGCTGACAAACGGGTGGGTGGGTGGGGAGAGGGCTCGGAAAATTCCCACGATCAACCGTAGAGGATCCGAGCAATAAACCTCAACGCCCGGTCGCAGGAGCGCAACAGAAACCGTCTAAATACTTCTCATGCAATGTATATACAACAAATATCGAGAAAAAAATGCGCGCTGACAAACGGGGGCGTGGGGAGGGGGCTCGGAAAATACCCACAATCAACCGTAGAGGATCCGAGCAATAAACCTCAACACCCGGTCGCAGGCGCGCAACAGAAACCGTCTAAATACTTCTCATGCAATGTATATGCAACAAATATTGTTGGGTGGACAAACACACATATATATACATATATACGACGGGCTTCTTAAAGGTTCCGTCTACCAAACCCACTCACAAGGCTTTTGCTGGCTCGAGGCTATAGTAGAAGACACTTGACCAAGGTACCACGCCGTGGGACTGAACCCGGAACCATGTGGTTGGTGAGGAAGCTACTTACCACACAGCCATCCACTCTTTCTCGAACACATCTCTTCTAAACCCTGCCAACGCTGTTTCCCCGAACACACTTCTCGACAAAACTCATATTTTTTTGTAACTTTCAAATAAAATAATAAAAAAAAAACCTTAATTTCATATTGATGTGGGGAAAATACTCCGAAAGAAATATTTGCAGAAAGGTGAGTAGATTCATTACACAATTCATTTCATTGTGTTACCGCAGTTTAGTGAGATTTGGCTGTTATTTCTAGCATGAAAATAGCCGGCTTGAGGGGGATATATCTTTATATATAAAAGTGAAGTTGTGTGCTATCTGTCTCCTACGATTTAGATTCCTAACTACTCCCACATTTTGCGGTGCAGTTTAACCGAAACCGGGTATCTTATAGTCGTGATTCATATCGAGCCCTACGATGCGTCTACGATTTAAAGAAAAATTTACCATCAATTTTCCCCATTTTTAACGCATTTTTGGCATAAGGGAAGTAACTCTCTAAAAATGTATTATTAAATCTCAGAACGTAAAAAGCTACAGTAACACCCCCCCCTTTTGTGGTTAACCATATTGAGATGGCTTTACATCTCTAAAAATGCTTATATAGTTATTTCCCTTACAAACCCGAGCAACGCCGGGCGATACTGCTAGTCTATATATATATATATATATATATTTTTTTTTTTATTTTACAAACAAAAAGTGAAAACTGAAGTAATGGAATTTGAATTTTTGAAGTTGCAATTGATAATTATTCTGTGACAATCAATAATATTGTGAAAATATAATCTGTACTTACCACATGCGTGGTAGATTTGCTGATTATTTTCAACAAATCTACCACGCTTCTATTTCAAATTCTTTAACGTTGTCAGTTGTTGCAGCAGCCTCGTGGAAATTGGTCGAACATCTTTATTGCCCAGGATACAAATTCGCAGCTTGCAATAAAAATTCATGGATCCTTTTGGGAGCAGAGCGGAAAGCTTGCATGAATTGGTATCTAGCAACATATTGTTTTAAGTAACACGGTTTAATTCCAGCCCTTATGACGTTTCTTTTTAAGCTCCCCCAAAATCTTTCGATTGTCTGTGTATGAATAGATGAGTTTGCTGGATCTACAAAGTTCTGGCTGTGATTTATCTGAAAATGTGTGTAACCTAAACTATCTAACCTATTATATACGGGCCAACAATCACTATATACAGTTGAACCAGGGTGAATGTGGCGTCTGATTAATGGAATTAGTGTGGAAGAATCTCGCCTTAGAATTTCACCACATTCCGATGTCAGGGGTATCAAAAAATTTTTCTTGGAATCTCTTTCTATTCTGCCAAAAAGCCAAATAGTTTTCACAAGTCTCCCCCTGTTATATTTCCTCCTAACCAAGACTGTCTCATCTATTTCAACTTCGATCCCTGGCCCTCCAATTGGTGCTTGGGAATTTGCGACCCAATGAAGGCAGACTTCAGAGCAGAAAGACCTCCAATCAACAGACGTGGCAAGCGTTATATCTAAATTCTCCATAACAGCTTGGTGCGACCAACCTTCTATTAAGAAATGGTTTATATACAAAAGAATTTTCCATGGGGATAATCGACTCCGATTCAAAAAGGTGTTCTTAAATATGGAAACAGAAAAACCACATTCTGTCGCCTTCTGTCTTCTTCTGCGAACCATTTTCCTGCAACGAAATATATCTGTTCCATTTTGTAGAACACATGGTGAATTGCACGTTGGGCAATTCACATTTCTTGGTATTACTCCATGTTCTCGAAAAAATTCTAATGCCGAGTCATCTTTATGCCGAAATCTCGAAATCCCGTCATACAGACTCAGCTCGCACGGAATAACACACGATGCCATGATGCAAATTAAAATGACCAGATTAAAGATAAATTCAAATAATATTAACGTTCAGTGAATGTCTCAAAATATTTTTGTATAAAGTGAAGAACACGTCTTGTCACCGTGAAGACACGTTTTAGAAAGGCCTTTTCCACGCTGCCTGCGCACGCAATTACCCCACACACATTCATTTAACACTAGGTCAAAAACGAAAACAAATAAAACAACTAACAATAACAGGCATCGCTTCCCATACACCTTACCTAGAAATATAGATACCACTCATTTATCTAACGACTTAGATAGCTCTATTCCCAGACGCCCTAAAAAAAGTGGCGGTCACTCTATTTTATGGTACACATCTCCATTCTCACTTAACGTTAAGAACTTAGCTAAATCCTTCTTTAGAATACTAGACTCTAACTTCCCTCGACAACATAAATATCACTCTATCTTTAATTGATCCACCCTGAAACTATCTTATTCTAACTCACCTAACTTTGAATCTATTGTAGCAGCCTCGAATAAACAAAAGCTCTCTCTTTACTATCAAAACTCACATAACTACAACTCTACTAATACAAATAATCAACACACACACAGATCCAGCACATACCCTTACATTAGACCACAACCACAACCCAACCCTTTCTACTGACACTGCCCGGAACATCACCACAATCTCTAACGCCCCTACAAATAGCAGAATTAATAATAACAATAGTAGTAGTGGCAGTGATAGTAATGATAATAATAATAATAATAATATAGAAATTTTCACCCCCTTCTATAACCTTTCTTCTGACAATACTATCTCCTCTATTACCGAACAGGGTCCCCAAAATTCACATAATTGTAATTGCTGTCCTGGAACCACCTGCCCGTTACAAACCCATTGCAGAAGATATAATGTAATTTACAAATGCACAGCCCTTAATCTATTACACAACTCTACAGCCATATACATAGGATCAACAAAAAATTCTAAGCAGCGGTATGCCACTCATCTCCATTCTTTTAGATACGATAAACATAGTAAATCTACAACACTTGGCAACCACATACATCAGCTCAAAAATGCAAATATACCCTATCATGGTCCATACTGGACTCAGGACTTCCCTACTGAGGTCAACACTCAACCTGCAAGCTCTGCCTGACGGAGGCATTCCACATATTAAAGCACAACTCTCCAACACTGCTAAATAAACATAATGAGGTACTAAACACATGCAACCACTACTTTTATCACACATTCAAATTCTACCACAAATCCAAATGCCAGAATGACCATACAGTACATTTCCACAATACCCCTTAGGTAATCCCAATAACCTTATAAATCTACATTGTAACTCCTAATCCCTATCTAGTTCCTCACATATACAATCATCTGATTGTATTTGTATGTATGTGCATACATGAACACCACCCTGTACTTAACTCCATGTCCCCCTACATGGCCTTGCTATTTGCTTTTGAGCCAAATTAACTAACTAACTAACTAACTAACTAACACCCATGTGTGCGTGTATATGTATGAGTGTATGCGTATATGTATATATGTGGGTATGTGTAAATATACATATGCATGCAAGGTATATATACCTGCATATACAGGGGCGATGATACATGCAGATGAACATATAAGTGAACGTGCATATGCATGCGAGTAAGGATTGTATGTGTAACATGTCTGATATGTACATGTATATACATCTTCACATATATATTTTCTTATATTACTAAGCACTGAACTGCTAAACATATAAATTCCTTAATTCTTCATACTACTAACCCCTCTCTCTGCCCCTACACTTAGACTATACTACTACACATTTATCATTCCTTTAATTCTTACCCACCTCATTCCTTCTATCTTTTTACATTATAATACCTTTCTCTCTCTTTCACCCTTCATCTCCCCACTCCTACTTTCAAATTATCTCCACTGACCACTGACTGATCTATATCTTCATTTTTCTTTTATTCTCTTTTCTCTTTATTCCTTTTATCCCTCTCTTCAGGTTTTTTTTAGTTTTTATTTTTATTATATTGTTATTATTTTATTAATTTTCTTCTTACTTTCTTCTTTTTCTCTCTTTTTTCTCTCTCATTTTTTCTTTCTCTTCTCTTTTTTTCTTCCCTTTTCTTTTTCTCTTTCTTCATTCCTCTCTTCCTGTTTGACCCTACTAATACACTCCCTATTTTTAGGTCACTTTAAATAAAAACCTTTGACTCTGGGACACTGTATATAAATTATCTACTTGGAATGACCAAGTTTAAAAACTGCTGGATTTCACTCATAAGGGAGTCTTACATTGTGTATAAACTCTATATTTGGAAGGACCCATTTGGACTTTCAGACTTTACTCATAGGGTATTGGAATATTACATATATACCATTCTGTCTAAAAAATAAATTTACAACTTCAATATCCATGCATATCTTGCATTTATTTTCTTTCCTCCACCTCACTCTCTATTTTGTATCACATCTAAACTAACTATGACTTAACCATCCCCTCACACCGTCTTTGATGAAGGGATATAATTAATAAATATCCTGGAAACAGCTGTAAGACCTTCTATCTATAAATGTTCTAATATCTACACAGCCTTGGTTTTTTATCTCATTACGCCAAAAATTCTTATATATATAATATAATATATATATATATATATATATATTATATATATATATATTATATAATATATATATATATATAATATATATAATATATATATAAAGTTTCATTGGATTTCAAAAATCTACCCATACTGTACCACTATTCAGCATAGAGTGAATGTTAAATAGATTGGATTGAGTTTATATTTAATTAGCATGTATAAGATAGAAAGAAAAGATAAAAGTTAAAAAATAAAGTAAGAAATAAAAGTAATAGAAGTAAAAAACGAGAAATAAAAGTAAAAATAAAGATAATAAAGTTAGATACACATAAATAAAATGTAGCAAAATTGGAATACAGTAACAAAAAAAAAACATAGAGTAGGATAAGAGATAAAGAGATAAAATACTATAGAGCTGAGAACAGGATGTTGGCTTGGATGAGATGGTAGTGGTCATAAATAATTTCTTAGTTTGACCACTCATTGAATTATAGATTAAGGTTGTAATTTGATATCATTGTGATGAATGGTCAGTTTACCCAAACTCACCACTAAAAATTACTAGCTTTATAAATTTATCTATTACATGGGTCCATCCACTTACTTAGAAGTCATAGTATATGTATATGTGTGTATACACATGCACTCATACAGATACATACGCTAACATGCTCCAGCGTATACAAGTCCGCCTCATTATGCACAGCTCTAAATACATGACTATACACATACATTTCTACACATATCTACAGTTACACCCTAGTAACCATGTACATACACTACCATATTCACATATCCTTAAGCACACGTACAGATATAGATATAGATATATATCCATGTATAGTATCCGGATACATTCATGCACGGCCATCCATGTATACATACTTACAATACACCTTACAAGTGTATGTCTTGTTTTTGAATACGTAACAGTTATATTTAATATACTATTCTCAATAGATTGAGTTCCATATATTGAAAAATTTTTTTAAATGGTTTTTTAGGCCTGCCTATGACAAATCCAATAGACCTGGTATTAAGTAGCAACAAATTGAAATGAGGGATGATCAATAAAGGAAATGATTTAAAAAGAAAAGAAATAAATATAAGTGATAAAAGGGAGTAGCAAATTAACAATAAATGAAATAATTGATATAGAGATATAAGGTTCTATGGGAATAGAGTTTTGTAAGAATCATTTAAAAAAAAATAGAGCTTTACAAGAATCATTTTAAAAAAAATAATAGTAAAAGAGCATTAGAAGTAGTAAAAATACTGACAGAATAAACCGGTGATATTAGAAAGATGTTGTAAGATATCAAAAATATCAAATATATTTGGAAATACATAAAAGACACCTGACAAGATACATAAAAAGATAGATAATAATAGGTTACCAAGAGGTAAAATAAAATGAATGGGTAAAAAGCAAAGTGAAAATGTAAAGAATAAAATAAAATGAAATGAAAATTAAGATGGAAGTTAAAAATAAAATACGAAGAAAAATTATAATAATAGTAATAATATAATAAGATAATAGTAATAATATAGTGATTGGAGAAATTTCAAGTCTATCCACTTGTGTAAATTATAGTCCTATTTTAATTGTTTAGGAAGTGTTATATGAAGTTAAAAGAGTTTAGGTTCCTATCCACTCATGATTACTAGTATAATCTCTTATTATAAAAGGCAGATTTTATCTGCCTCCCTTTGTCTCTTATAGAAATCTACAATATAGGATTTCTTCAATTACAATTTACCTAGCATTTTTAAGAGTAGAATGCTTCGGGTCGTGCCAGGTCCAGTTTTTAAAATTCCAACCCCAATTAAGCAAAATTTAGAGAAAACTCACATTGTGGAGTGTAAGTCAAGTGCTTTTCTTAGTGTGGGCTACAGCACACGCACACACACACACACAAAAACGGAGCGATCTGCTTCACTCACGCTATCACCCTAATTTCTACTCCTTTCTCTTTGCAAGTGTGCAACGATTAAAGTGAAACTATTTCTATAAAACGAGAGAAGTGTACCTTAAACCACTACTCAAAAAAAAAAAAAACAGCAAACAGAAACAAATAAATACATAACGATTTACTCCTCACACAATTTCTTCAATTACAGTTTACCTATGATTTTTACAAGTACTTCCATTCGGTCATGCCATACAAAATTTCTTTCAATTTCACCCCCAATTAAGACAAAATTCGAGAAAACTCAATATTTTAACATTTCACTCCGAAAGCATTGATGTACATGTGTGCGTGCGTGAGTGTGTGTATGTGTGTGTGTGTGTGTGTGTGTGTGTGTGTGTTGATGGGGTGTGTGACACAGAAAGTGTGGTGTGTAAGTGAAGTGCTTTTGTTAGTGTGTGTAAAGAGACAGAGAGAGTAATGTTGTGCTGTGTACCTAAAGCACGCACACACACACACACAAGCGGAGCGCGAACTTCAAAACAACTTCGCACGCTATCTATCTGGTTTGCCATTCCTCACACACACGCATACACATACATATATGACAGTGACAAACACAAACGTTTCAAACAACTACATACAAACACTCAAACACACACACACGTGTGTGTTTGTTATTAGTAAAAAAGGCGCCAAACACAACTCACTTCTCATTCGAACACATTTGCAAAAACACACCGACGGTCGGATTGCCATAACAATACAGAAAAGGTAAATTGGTTTTTAATTTACTTTCTGTCGTAGAATTTTGGTAGTATTAATTGGCGAGCGTACTTCTGTTGTCAATTGTTGACAGAAAGAAATTGTAAGCTAAGAAGGTGTGTGTGTGCGTGCACTGTGTGTCAGTGTGTGTGTGTGTAGGAAGTGAAGGATAAAAATATTGCAAGAAGTGGACAGATGTACATATATACATCCATACATACATGTGTGTGTGTGTCTATGTATGTGTATTAATGTGTGTGTGTTATCTCTATATAAAGCTGAAGTTGTCTGTGTGCGCCACGTTTGGTAACCTTCAACTAACACTATCTCCTCCGAGACCCTGCGGCGCAAGTTGACCAAAATTGAGAGTATGATAGAAGAAGGGTTGCTCTTCCTTCCGTAGAACATAAAATTCATATCGGACCATGTTAACACCAAAAATTATTTACATCAAAAAGCTGCTTTTTTCTATGAAAATCCCCATTTTTTACGATTTTTTCACTGCTGTGTCGCCACTTTTCGGTATATTTCGACCAGAAAAATGTTCACAAAATTTTTACTTTTCAAAATTACAATTCCAGCGGGTCGAAACAAATCCGAGCAACGCCGGGCGATACTGCTAGTATATTTGCATATTCATATTTGCATATATAGACATATATAGATTTACATATATACATATACAAATATATATATATATATATATATATATATATATATAAACATTTGTATATATATTTGTATATGTATATATGTAAATCTATAGATATATATATATATATATATACACGTGGAGGCGCAATGGCCCAGTTGTTAGGGCAGCGGACTCGCGGTCGTAGGATCGCGGTTTCGATTCCCAGACCGGGCGTTGTGTGTGTTTATTGAGCGAAAACATGTAAAAGCTCCACGACGCTCCGGCAGGGGGTGGTGATCCCTGCTGTACTCTTTCACCACTCTTTCTCTCACTCTTTCGTCTGTTGGCCTGCTCGATTAGCCAGCGGGGTGGCGTCATTCGTAGGCTAAAACAATGCGAACGCATTGTGACCAGCGATGTGTAACTACATCTGATGGACTGGTCGGTCACGTGATCACGTGATATATATATATATATATACATACATATATATATATACATATATATGCATATATCTATATACATATAGATATATATACAAATATATATACATACATCTATATACATATACATGTATACATATATATATAAATCTATAAGTATACCTATATATATATTATATATATATATATATTATATATATATATATATATATATATATATATATATACATATGCATACATATATTTGTACACACACTTATCTAGATATACATGCACACACACATATAAATGCATAAATATATATATATATGTATATCTACATAAATATATATATATACACATATATATACACATATGCATACATATATACAAATCTATATATATACATCTCTACACACACCCCTGTATATACATATATATACATACATATATATTTACGCATATATATGCACATATATACATACATATATATACATATTTACTTATATATACATATAAATCTATATATATACTTATATCTTCATATATAAAAGTAAGGTTGTGTGCTGTCTGTCTCCTACGATTTAGATTCCTAACTACTCCCACATTTTGCGGTGCAGTTTAACCAAAACCGGATATCTTATAGTCGTGATTCATATCGAGCCCTTCTGGGTATTAGCGCGCATCTACAATGAGTCTACGATTTAAAAAAAAATTTACCATCAATTTTTCCCATTTTAATGCATTTTTGGCATATATAAGGGAAGTAACTATCTAAAAATTTATTATTAAATCTCAGAACGTAAAACCCCTCCCTTTGTGGTTAGCCATATTGAGATGGCTATTATACTTTACGTCTCTAAAAATGCTTATATAGTTATTTCCCTTACAAACCCGAGCAACGCCGGGCGATACTCCTAGTATTATTATAAACATTATTGAAGTTATTAGTGTTGGCTAATAGGACCTACGTGCATGGTAGTGATATTCTAAATTTTAGAGTGAGTGACTAAATTATTTAGATATGTTCTCTATAAATAAGTCTAAAGTCCTCGGATTGTTTAATACGTGTGTACTATATGGGGTCCGAATCTAGCTAGGCGAAAGTAAACCGAATAAGTAAGTAGTTGGGGGTAAGCCCAGGAGTTGTTAATTCAATGCCTGAACAGTGGTAGGAGGGAGTAGACGATGGAATTTCCAATGAGAGAAGATCATGAAGGGATTAAAATTGCTAATGGAGACTTAAGGCTTATAGTATTTAAAGGTTTTAGTCAAATTATGCATACAAGTTGGTTTGAATTCCAATCTTTTATTAACTAGCTTGTCCTTATTAGGGAATCTAATGATTTTCAAGAGTTCTAAGGAACATAAACTGGCAACCAGTTCTATTATTTTTATAAATTGTTGCTGATCCAACTATAGACCATCTAAGGTTAAAGTTAATATTTTTGTCTTTAAGTTCCCATATCCTATGCGATAAGGAAGTGCTATTAGCCTTATGTTTGAGTCTAAATGATCACCTATGGTTATAGAACCTAGATTTCCAGGCGGATGAACAACCAATGTAGGTGAGAGTATTCGATTCCGTAATTATTTCACAAGAGTAGACTGTTCTTTGCTAGGCAGTTTCCACGTAAAGGACATGTTGTTGTCGTTACACAATTGCACCCAAATTTATAATTGCCAGGTCGTCTGTTATTTTCACATGGAGGGTAAATGTTGATAGAATTGCTATCTTGCTTACTTCTAGGGTAGTTAGAGTCTATGCCTACACTGTCGTTACTATTATTGTTATTATCCCTATTGGTGTTGTTCAAAGTTTCACTACCTCTATTCTTTCTGCCGTTAATAGTGATGCTAGATCTATTAGCCATATCAACATTATTATCAATTATATTGGTATTGTGACTAGTATAATTATTGTCGCAATTACTGTTTGAGGTGGAACAAGTTATTCTATTTGTCGTAGCAGTAGTGTCATTTAACGCGGCAGTACTAAAGGGTGTGCCACTAATCAGTGTTAGGTCTGGGTTTATCAATTCATCTAGTACACTGTGATTCGATATTGGGATAGGATAATTGAGCCTAACACTGTTGCTATCATTATAATTACTGCTATTATTACCATTATCAACAATGTTATTACTATCAGGATCATTACTATAGTAATTACTGTTTCTGTTATTATTATTATAGTTATTGTTACTATTATTAATATAGACACTTGTTGTCAATACTAAAATCATTATTTAAGGAACTGCTATCAGTTATCTTTACATTGTTAACCCAGTGGTTAGACACCATAGGTGCAGGAATAATAACTTGGTTATTGTTATTAATTTGGATCCTACCATTATTAGTTCTTGGATTATTAGAGTTAGAATGATATATATATATATATATATATATATATATATATATATATATATATATACATGTATGAGTGAGTGGACAAACAAAAGCAAGGCACTCAACATTTTTACTGGGAGTTACATGTATGGATCAAAACAGTTTGATTGAAATTTGTTGGTACTCTGAGTTTCAAGCGTGATGCTAATCTTCAGCCATTTTGAATTCGATTCAAATTCAGAATGGCTGAAGATTAGTATCATGCTTGAAACTCAGAGTACCAACAAATTTCAATCAAACTTTTTCAAATTCAAAATGGCTGAAGATTAGCATCATGTTTGAAACTCAGAGTACCAACGAATTTGACTCAAACCATTTTGATTCATGTACATATACATATACATTCATATATGTATGTATGTATGTATGTATGTATGTATGTATGTATGTATGTACGTATGTGTGTATGTACTTATGTATGTATAATATACACACATGCACACATGTATATATTATTATCATTGTGTGAGAGAGCAACACATGCCATCAAAGTGACAGTGGGGTACAAATATATGAAGCCCAATATACCCATCATTACTACACTTCTAATAAGGGGACACCAGAGATATGCATCACATGCAGGTGGGGCCCAATTAGAATTTTCTCAGATTTAAAACTCCATCCCACTTAAAAGGTCCCTGAATAAAGTTTGTTTAAAAATGATGAATGAAACATTCATGTTTCCAGAGGAGAATAATTTTGTTTTTATCTTGTTAATTATTGATTAAAATAATATCAAGCACTGGACAGGGTAGAATGTGATTGCAGTAAGACACTGCACTGGGTGGTGATGAAGGGCCTGTGTGTGTTAAAGCCCCCCCCACCACCACCACAACCAACCCTCAACCATGAGGATGAGCGTATTTGTTCATTCATTCAAGAAGAAATTGTATTTCTAATTTCAAATATTATATACATATATGTGTGTGTGTATATATATATATATATATATATATATATATATATATATATATATATATATATATATATATATATATATATATATATTTTGCCCCCCTTGGAGTGACCAGCTAGGTTTGCCATTTCTAAAAGCCAAGAATCATTTACTATTGAAAGATTGACCAGCTGCAAAGATATCAACACATTTTTTTCTTTCTCTCCTTCTTCCTTTCCTTCTCTTTTCCTTTAACACCACTTTCAGATACAAAAGCACACACACACACGCACGCGCACTCTCTCTCACTTTCTCCCCATTCCTCACTGTCTTGTACTATCTTATATCTCTCTCTACCCTTACGCAATAATACTATAAAAAGAGACAAAATTCCTGCAAGAGTTCAATCTGACGACTCCACTAGAGTGGACGCAAGCGCTAATATATGAGTTATAAAACCATGTGATATATTAATAAATATCTGTAAATATAAACCCATCCATAGTTCTGAGTACCTCATTTCTTCTATTATATAATACCTGTACATCATCTCCAAACCTTCTGATATATATATATATGTATATGTATGTATAATGTAACCACATGTAGATCGTTGGCAGTTTTTTTCCTCTGTCTTCCTTTTCTCCTGGACTTTCCACTGTCTCCTGTTTCTGAAGAAGAGCTTTGCTCAAAACGTAAAACTACCTTTCTTTCCTTCCCTGATCGTCTGCTAATACTTTGCATGTACCACGTCCTTGTGTTGTTGTTTTTCTCTAGTTTTTTCTTTATTTTTGGGGGATTAACTATATAGATGTATATATATCAAAATAAGCAACAAGGATATCCAGAGGTATACCCAAATGCTACAATGATGACAGTGATGATGATTATGATGGTGATGGTGGTGGTGGTGCTGGTGGAAAAATAGCCTCTAAGAATGAATAAAGTACAAAGTAATTCCACCACAGATATGGTTTAATCCAAACAAAGACAAAAGCATAATCAATTGTTTGTTTGTGTGTGTGTTTATGTTCATAAAAATAATTCTACATTAAGTCGAGGCGCAGGAGTGGCTGTGTGGTAAGTAGCTTGTTTACCAACCACATAGTTCCGGGTTCAGTCCCACTGCGTGGCACCTTGGGCAAGTGTCTTCTACTATAGCCTCGGGCCGACCAAAGCCTTATGAGTGGATTTGGTAGACGGAAACTGAAAGAAGCCCATCGTATATATGTATATATGTGTGCATGTATGTTTGTGTTTGTCCCCTAGCATTGCTTGACAACCGATGCTGATGTGTTTATGGCCCTGTCACTTAGCGGTTTGGCAAAAGAGACCGAGAGAATAAGTACTAGGTTTACAAAGAATAAGTCCTGGGGTCGAGTTGCTCGATTAAAGGCGGTGCTCCAGCATGGCCGCAGTCATATATATATGTGTGTGTATGGGAGCAACTGTCTTTGAAGACTCATATTGTTGTTGAATACTTGAAATGAAGAATAGATAGACAGCTGACAACTGATGAAGAGTCTTTTCTCTGTGTTTACTTATCCTATTTTCCATTTTTTCTTGTTGTTCACATATTTCAATCGTTTTTTCCTTGTTTGTTTACATATTTCATCTTATTTGCACTGCTTGTGACATCCTGTACCTATATATGCATATATATATTTATATATATATATATATATATATATATATATATATATTATATATATATATATATATAATATATATATATATATATATATGTGTGTGTGTGTGTGTGTGTGTGTATGTATACACACACACTCACACACACACATATACATACATACATACATACTTATATATATATATATATTGGACACTAAACTTTGCTTGTGAAGACCTGTTGAGGCAGGTGAAATCGAAATCAAAATCAAATTTGATGCCTGGTATCCGTGCTAGTGGAGCACTGAGAGTACCATACCAGCGTGATCGTTACCTGCATCGCCTTCTGGTACTTGTGCTGGTGGCATGCAAAAAAACATTCGAGCGAGGTTGTTGCCAGTGCTGTTGGACTGGCTCCTGTGCAGGTGGCTGCTGCCAGCACCACCTGACTGGCCCTCGTGCCAGTGTCCGTAAAGGCACCCACTACACTCTTGGAGTGGTTGGCGTTAGGAAGGGCATCAAGCTGTAGAAACTCTGCCAGATCAGATTGGAGTCTGGTGCAGCCATCTGGTTGCCAGACCTCAGTCAAATTGTCCAACCCGTGTTAGTATGGAAAGCGGATATTAAATGATGATGATGAGATATATATATATATATAGTATACTGTGTAACTGGGTTTCTTTGAACAGTTTTAGACTTCTTATTGCAATAATTTCCTAACCTTTTTTTCAATCTTAACTAAATTTGACTGTTAAAAATAAGTTGCAGTCAGTATTTGATTACTTTTTTTTTATATAATTGTCACTGTCCAAAGTAATCCCTAATTTGGGGTTACTTCGAACAGTAATGTATATGTTATAAAAAAGTTGTTTTTTATTAACAAAGGTGTAGGAGTGGCTGTGTGGTAAGTATCTTGCTTACAAACCGTGGCACCTTGAGCAAGTGTCTTCTACTATAGCTTTGGGCTGACCAAAGCCTTGTGAGTGGATTTGATAGATGGAAACTGAAAGAAGCCTGTCATATATATGTAAATATATATATATATATATATATATATATATGTTTGTGTGTGTATCTGTTTGTCTCCCCAACATCGCTTGACAAACGATGCTGGTGTGTTTACATCTCTGTAACTTAGCGGTTCAGCAAAAGAGACCGATAGAATAAGTACTAGACTTACAAAGAATAAGTCCTGGGGTCAAATTGCTTGACTAAAAAGCGGTGCTCCAGCATGGCCACAGTCACATGACCAAAACAAGTAAAAGAGTAAAGAGTAAATACAAAAGAAAAATCAATGAACAGCTTTAAGTGTTATAGCACTAAAGAAAATGTCACACATTTATCAGTAAGTCACATTTTATATTCCTCATTCTCGTTCAAGGTTTGGGAATCGATAGAAACCCCTGTTGTTCAGTGGAATCTCTTTTGTTTTCATTTCTACCACATCTTCCCAGTCGTAGACAAGTTTATCCTTCTTCAGTGGCCACCTCCACCCTATCTTTTTACATTTTGTCAGTGATGACATAAGTGATCCATCACTTCCATTTGAGATCACTTGACCAGGAAATGTTTTCCCTTCATACTTCACAATGACAAAGCTGTCTATGTTTTCTGCTCTTGCCATGTCTGAAGTACTGGAGTGCCTGTCACATTCATTCATAGAAATATCTCTATCCACAGAGTTTAGCTCTTCATCGTGCAAATTCTCTTGCTGCTCTCTTTCTCCATGCTTCTCTATAACTGTTGATGAACTGGTGGCCATCATTTCACCACCAGAAGCACTGATGTCCTCAGTGCTTGTACTTTTGCCAAGCGTAATGTTCAACTTCTTTCATCTCTTCTTTGGCCTGCTCTCATCCACTCCTCTCATTGACTTTAGCATTCCCAACACAACATCCAAAACTCTTACATTGATGACTTCATCATCTTCTTTGCTCACTTCATGGTCTGGTAGCTGATATAAAACTTTGTCTGGATGAAAAGGGTGAATTCCACATTTCATGAACTCACTTTCCAGATTCTTGTAGGAAAGAGAGCAGTATGCAGCAGTGTGAGCAGAGCAGGAAAAGCATCTTTAGTTAAGGTCTTGGAGTTTTTCCTGCCAATCATTTAAGATTTTTTTCCAACTTTTTTTAAGAGGCCCATAGAATGCCACATCAAGTGGTTGAAGTATATGTGTGGAATTGGGTGGTGGCAACTTGCTTACTGCTGAAAACATTGATCGGGGTTACTTTGTATACTGTTCAAAGTAACCCTGCTGGATAATCAAAGGAGGGACATGTCATGTTATACAAGTTTTTACAAAGATACCAAAGTTATAAAAACACTTCAATAGAAAATTATTAACTAGTTAACATCTATTTTAACAAAAGCTTGTATCTTTTATGCAAGAAGTGCTTTAGCTACTGACAAAAGTATTTATATTTTGCCAAAATGTTTGTTTTGCTGAAATTTGAAGAAGCTGACAAATTCTTTCTTTGAGTGGATAATCAAAGTTACATTTACAAATTTTACTTTATGTATTGAAATTATACTATCATAGAAATATAATTCTAAAGTTTAACAACACATTTAAACAATTCTGTAGGAAATTTTAGTAAAAAGCAATAAGAGGAAACAAAATATTATATTTTGTTCAAAGTTACCCTGGTGTTCAAAGTAACTCTGTTTCATGATATATTATTTTATATTATTTAATTGAAGATGACACATTCATTTCCAAGTAAGTTTATCTTTGCCTTTTTGATGCGACTCTCTACTCTATACTGTTTTCTTCCTCCATCCTTTTCTAATTCCCTTTTTATCCCCTCCCTCCTTCACTGTTTTCTATCTGTCTTTCTCTCTCTCTCTCTCCCCCTCTTTCTCTTTTTCTCTCTCATTGCTCACACGTGACCATTGTCCATCTTTCTTTTCCTCACGTGACCATCTTTCTTTTCCTGCAGGCACATTTAAAGGAACAAACATGTTTCCTCTCTCTCTTTTCTATTTTTTCTCTTTCCAAAAAAATGGTTCTCCCAGTATTTGCTATTTTCCTCTCATTCTGGTCTAACGACCTTCCATGTTTTTTTTCTTTTGGTTTCCTTGTATATCTTCACTGTCATTTTTTTGTTTCCAAATTTGACCCTCCATAAATCCTTAATTTTATTTTAGAATTTATGGGAGCAACTGTTTTTGAAAACTGATATTGTTGAATGCTCAAAATGAGGAGTAGATACACAATTGCCAACTGATGAAGGGTCATTTCTCCATGTTTAATTGCCCTGTTTTCCATTTTTTACTCGTTGTTCATGTATTTCACTCATTTTACCCTCGTTTGTTTATACCATTATACGAAGGGAAATTACTGTGTTATTGACCGCTATTAAGACAAAAGAGCTATTCGAATGTCTGCTAAGTAAGGAAAGGTGGTAAAAAGTTCATAGTATTTGCGTAAACACACCTGTTCATACCTACACATGCCCACCTGCACACCCACGTGTGTACACATACATTCATCCACCCTCACTTGAAAACGTACACATCCTCACTTGCATCCTTCACCAAATGTATATGCATATACATACAAACTCACACACACACACATGTGCACCATAAAAGTGCATACATACGCACAAGCACAAGAAAAAACAGGGTTAAGGGTAACAATATAGAAAAAAGGCATAAGGGAGTATACAAAGAGTAAACCATGTCTATATACGAAGGATGCAAGTGAGGATGTGTACGTTTTCAAGTGAGGGTGGATGAATGTATGTGTACGCACATGGTGTGCGGGTGCACATGTGTAGGTATGAACAGGCACGCTTACGCGAATACTATGAACTTTTTACCACCTTATCTTACTTAGCAGTCATTCGAATAGCTCTTTTGTCTTAATAGCGGTC
This sequence comes from Octopus sinensis, assembly GCF_006345805.1. Lineage (NCBI taxonomy): Eukaryota > Metazoa > Mollusca > Cephalopoda > Octopoda > Octopodidae > Octopus > Octopus sinensis. The sequence goes on from NC_043001.1 coordinate 65,007,141, forward strand.
AATAACACAGTAATTTCCCTTTGTATAACGATCATTTTTCATAGTGTTTTTCTGATGGCTGGATAACTGAAGAGATGGTGGCGTGGATTTCCACCTCAGCATCCGAAACTTGGAGGTTTATCATGGCTACTGAATAATTGTCACATATTACATTTACAGATAAATTCCTCTATTTATATAATATCGAGGTCTCTTTCTTTCTTTTGTTATCTTACTGTTTTTATCAATAATATATATATAATTTCAGTAAAACAATTAAGATTCAAGTGAATTCCAATGGATTCAAATGAATGCGGTACTTAACTTAGATGCACCAGAAATCTTTATGGTATTAACCATAAAATAATGTGGGGTGATTATAATCAAGAAAAAAGCAACAAGAATGGATTAGTTGTTCAGTACAATTGTTTCATACGAAGAACAGTTTTATTTAAAGCTGCAAATATTGCAGCAAATACAAATATCCCGTATTCATCAGCTAAAACACATATGAGTTTTCCAAACATCCTACAGAAGTATCGGAGAGAGTTCTATGAAATTCAAAGTTAGATTGTAAGCAGACTTAAAATGTTTTCTAATGATGCACAGTTTTATAAAAAGTTTTTAAATGATTGTTAACTTCTCAGAGAAGGTGAATCCATCCATAATAATGCAGATGTAATTTCCGGAGATATGAGGAAAGATGTTAATCACAGAGAGGGTGAATGTATCCATAATAATGCAGATGAGGTATGAGGAAAAAATGTTGATCGCACATCTATTCATTTCACAACCAAGTTGTTATATATATATATATACATGCTAATACAAAACCCACATTAAACTCCTCACTTGTATCACTATCGAACCAAGAGTTTAACTACAGTCTATCCATAGCACTTACTTAGCATTACCTGCCGCTCTTTGGATCTTCTAGATTCCAATACCTTTCATATATATATATATATACATATATGTATACATGCACTTTAACAAATAAAAATCAGATCTGTTCACAGAAAACATTATAAATACACTGGATTCCAAAAACCGCTGTTATAAGTGAAAGTCTTTTACGATGGAAAGAGAATCACAGAAACTGTAAACAAAACCATTTTTTTACTATCTTCATTTCTTGTTTTCCTCCCTCTTAACTCAGCATGACCAAAACTTCGATGATCCCCATTTCTTATCGATCACTACTTACACTATTGAATTTTGTGCATTTAAACAAATGACCCACATTTTTTATATTATTGATTGTTATGAGCATTTAAATCACATTTCATATTAAAACTTTTAAACATTGAAACTTTTAAACATGTTTTTCTAATTCATAATTTTAAATTTTTACCATTGATAAACAAGAAATATTGTTGAAACTAATTTGGTATATATTTGGTATATATTTGGTATATATATTTGGTATATATATTTGGTATATATTTGGTATATATATTTGGTATATATTTGGTATATATATTTGGTATATATTTGGTATATATATTTGGTATATATTTAAAAACAATTACAAGTTTTTCAAATTTAGGCGCATTTTCAACAACAAATTTGCATTTTTATATATATATATATATGTGTGTGTGTGTGTGTGTGTGTGTGTGTGTGTGTGTGTATATGTATGTGTGTGTATATATATGTATGTGTGTGTGTGTGTATATATGTATATGTGTGTGTGTGTGTGTGTGTATATATATGTATATATGTGTGTGTGTGTATATATATGTGTGTATAAAAAATATATATAAAAATACAAAATGGGACAAGAACGCAAAACACTCAAAGAGACGACACAAAAAACGGACGGGTCAGTCGAAGCCTCTAATCTTCAGTCAAGAACTGGATCACCCTCGCAATTTCGGCTGATTAATCTTAAGATCGCTCCGATCCGGCCAGCCCCAAGGAAAAACTAAGCTACGAGCATTAGATTTCTTGGAAAAAGGATCGAATGTATATGAAACAAGGACAGAAAAATGGACGATGCCACACGGATATAAATACAAAAAACAATAATAGTAATAACAGGACAAAAACAGCAGGTGTCTTACGACTTTAGACAGTTCAACTTAGCTTAGCTATATATATATATATCTCTTATTATAAAAGGCAGATTTTATCTGCCTCCCAAACCGTTTGTTTATTATACAAATCTACAATATAGAATTTCTTCAATTAGAATTTACCTATCATTTTTACGAGTAGAATACATCGGGTCGTGGGAGGTACAGTTTTTCCAATTTCAACCCCAATTAAGCAAAAATTCGAGAAAACTCTATATTTTTAGATTTTCCTCTTTCATTTTAACTGCTTCACTCATACCATTACCACCACATTTTCTGCTACTTTCTCTTTGCAAGTGTACACACACATAAACACGCAAACATATACGATATCCTTTCTCATTTCAAATGCTTTCCTCCGTTTTTTTTCGGGAAGTTCTTTTGAAGTTGGTGTGCATCAAAAGCATTGATGTACATGTGTGTGTGTTTGATGGGGTGTGCGACACAGAAAGTGTGGTGTGTAAGTGAAGTGCTTTTGTTAGTGTGTGTAAAGAGACAGAGAGAGTAATGTTGTGCTGTGTGTGTATGTGTGAAAGACAGAGATAACTGAACTTTTTTTATTCACTTTTTGTAGTGAATGACTGAGAGAGAAAAGAGAGAGAGAGGTTATGTATGTATATATGTATGTATGGCTTCAGTGACACACACACAAAAACACATACCTACGTACATCTAAAGCACGCACACACAAGTGGAGCGCGAACTTCAAAAGAACTTTGCGCGCTATCTATCTGGTTTGCCATTCCTCACACACACGCATATACATACATATATGACAGTGACAAACACAAACGTTTCAAACAACTACATACAAACACTCAAACACACACACACACACGTGTGTGTTTGTTATTAGTAAAAAAGGCGCCAAACACAACTCACTTCTCATTCGAACACATTTGCAAAAACACACCGACGGTCGAATTGCCATAACAATACAGAAAAGGTAAATTGGTTTTTAATTTACTTTCTGTCGTAAAATTTTGGTAGTATTAATTGGCGAGCGTACTTCTGTTGTCAATTGTTGACAGAAAGAAATTGTAAGCTAATAAGGTGTGTGTGTGTGTGTAGGAAGTGAAGGATAAAAATATTGCAAGAAGTGGACAGATGTACATATATACATCCATACATACATGTGTGTGTGTGTCTATGTATGTGTATTAATGTGTGTGTGTTATCTCTATATAAAGCTGAAGTTGTCTGTGTGCGCCACGTTTGGTAACCTTCAACTAATACTATCTCCTCCGAGACCCTACGGCGCAAGTTGACCAAAATTGAGAGTATGATAGAAGAAGGGTTGCTCTTCCTTCCGTAGAACATAAAATTCAAATCAGACCATGTTAACACCAAAAATTATTTACATCAAAAAGCTGCTTTTTTCTATGAAAATCCCTATTTTTTACGATTTTTTCACTGCTGTGTCGCCACTTTTCGGTGTATTTCGACCAGAAAAATGTTCACAAAATTTTTACTTTTCAAAATTACAATTCCAGCGGGTCGAAACAAACCCGAGCAACGCCGGGCGATACTGCTAGTATATATATATATATATATATATATGTATGTATATGTATATATGTATTATCATCATCATCATTGTTTAATGTCTGTTTCCTATGCTGGCATGGGTTGGATGGTTCAACTGGGGTCTGGGAAGCTAGGGGCTGCACTAGGCCCCAATCTGATATGGCAGTGTTTCTACAGCTGGATGCCCTTCCTAACGCCAACCACTCCAAGAGTGCAGTGGCTCAATGTTTGAAGGTCATGCTTCACCACTTCATCCCATGTCTTCCTGAGTCTCCCTCTACCCCTGATTCCTTTCACTGTTGGGGAGTGGCACTTCACACAGCTCTCCTTGTCCATCCACAGTACAAGACCACATCCGATGCTTCTTATGTCTACCATTTCTCTTAGAGCGCTTACACTGTTGTATGTGCACACTGATACTACACATCCAGAGGATCATGCTAGCTTCATTTCTTTCAAGCCTGTGCATGTCTTCAGCAGTCACGGCCCATCTTTCACTGCTGAAAAGTATGGCAATTCGCACACATGCATCATACAATCTACCTTTCACTCTGAGCGGGAGGCCCTTTGTCACCAGTAGGGGTAGAAGCTTTCTGAACTTTGCCAAGGCTATTCTTATTCTAGTGGAAACACTCTTTGAGCATCCATCCCCACTACAGAAATTGGTCACCTAGGTAGTGGAAGCTATCAACTACTTCTAGTCTCTCCCCCTGGCATGTGATGGAATCTGTTTTCTGAGCACTTGCGGTGTTTATTCCCCCTGTGCATCTAGTTCACACAAAAGCTATCTTCCCAGTTAATCTTCCTTTGATGTTGTTGCACCTCTTATGTGTCCATAGCTTACACTGGGTATATATACGTGTACATATACACACACACACATGTACATATACACATGTACATATACACATGTACATATACATATGTACATATACATGTACATATACACATGTACATACACATGTACATATACACATGTACATATACACATGTACATTTATATATACACACACATGCAAGTGTTTATTTACATATATACACACACACATATGCACATATATATCTATACACATACATATACACGTGTACATATGTATACACACACATACACATGCGTACATATATATACACACACACATATACACATGTGGACATATATATATACACACACATGTATATACATGTGTACAGATATATATACACACACACACACACATACACATGAACACACATATTCACACACACATATACACGTGTACACATACACATGTATACACACATACACACACACACACACACACACACATAGGGTCATCCCATAAATAATGCAGTTATTTTCATACTTCTTTTATTTTTCCAAATTAAGATTAAGTTCTTTTTAAACTAAAATATACTCTCCCTCAATTTCTACAATGCTTTTCCATCTACGTGGTAGACTTGCAAGGCTCATTTTTCAAAATTAACTTGTCCATGATGAAAAATACTCTTCCAGTACTGTTCTGACCTTATCTACAGAATTCATGATTTTTCCGTCCAAATGATTTTGAAGATTGCAGAATAAATGATAACCAGATGGGGCATTGTCTTGCGAATATGGTGAATGAGGCATCATTTCCCATTCAAACTGTTTGAGTCTTTGGAATGTCATCTTTGTTGCATGTGACCAAATATTATCCTGATGGAAGAACACCTTTTGTCTTAAACCAAATATGGTCATTTTACTTCTAGTGCTGACTTAAGCCACTCAAGCTTCTAGCAGTAGAACTCTTCTGTTATTGCTTGGTTTGGGTTTAAAAGTTCAAAGTGGACTAAACCTTTCATATCCCACCAAACAGATAACAACAATTTACAGGGGTGAAGACCTTCTTTAGCCTGGGGTGCCACTCTTTCTTCTTTCCCTACCCACTGACTTCAGCACTTGACATATTTATAGAGAACTCATTTCTTGTCATCAGTCACTATTTGGTCCAAAAACAGGTTCATTCATGAGATGTGACAGCAAAGAAGAGCACACATTCACTCATTGCGCACAATTAGACTCAGAAAGTTTGTGAGGAAACCATTGACCCAAATTGACTTTTAAGTTTTAAAGTTGTAGCCCACTTCAGCTGTTTATAGCAGTACTTGGAAGGAAGGTGTGTAGTGTGTGATTGTCACATTGACCATGAGAAAGTTGTCATGGTGATACCTACTCAGATGCCTACACAAAGTTGCAGAAAGTGTATGAGCTGCACACAAATATATGAGTGGTTCAGACATTTCTGAAAAAATGTAAATATTGATGAATCTTTTGGGAGACTTGCAATCAGCAGAACTGAGAAAAACATTGCAGATGTGTTTGCAGCTGTGAGGGGAAATCATCAAATCACCATCCGTGAGTTATCAGAGGATGTGTAGATTAGTTACAGTTCAATTCAGTCCATTATCACTGAAGATTTGGGTATGAGATGCGTGTCTCCCAAGTTTGTGCCAAAACTGCTTTCAGTTGCACAAGATCTCCGTGATTGCGTTGGGAATGCTGAAAACCTTTTGAAAACTCTGCATAGGCCTCTGAGCAGGTATCGCCAAGGTTTTGGCAAAATTAATGCTGATTCTCTGCTCAGCTTTATCTGTCATGGTCAATGCGATGAGCACAAGCTATGCACATTCCTTCCAAGCACTACTGTAAACAACAGAAATGAGCTAGAACGTTAAAACTTAGTGCACATGCACAGCAGAGTCCAAGGTCAATCTGTGACAAGTGGCTTCACTCTGCATGCTGTAACTTTGTTACTATGGTAACAGTCCAGACACTTATTGATCAGACCACCACGCTTGGATGGTGTTCATGCCTGTGCCAAGAACATCTGAGCATGATCGTTGTGATCATTGCCAGAGCAGCCAACTGGCTTCCGTACCCGTGGCACGTAAAAGGGCACCATTTCAAGCGTGATCGTTACCAACGTCGCTTCACTGGTACCTGTGTTGGTGGCACGTGTAAAAGATTCGAGCGAGGTACTACCTGACTGGCTCCCATGCAGGTGGCATGTAAAAAGCACCCACTACAGTCTTGGAGTGGTTGGCGTTAAGAAGGGCATCCAGCTGTAGAAACTCTGCCAGATCAAGACTGGAGCCTGGTGCAGCCATCTGGTTGCCAGCCCTCAGTCAAAACCGTCCAACCCATGCTAGCATGGAAAACGGACGTTAAACGATGATGATGATGATGATGATATGTATATATAAAAAAGAACACAAAAAATGGGACAAGAACACAAAACATCCAGACAGATGATACAAAAAAGAGACAAGAAAAAACAAGGATGAGACATTCGGAGTTTTCTTTCCTCAGTCAAGTTCTAGATTATCTTTGCAATTTTGGCTGGTTATACTCAAGATTGCTCCAATATGGCCAGCCCCAAGGAAAAACTAAGCTAAGAGCACTAGTTTCCTTGGAAGAAAGCAGCGAATGTATACGAAAACAAGGATGGAAAAAAAAAACCGAGGAAATGGTATACAAATGCAAATAACAGGACATTAACAACAGGTGTCTTTCAACTAAGGACAAATTAAATTAAGCTGGTGTGTGTGGAAGTGAAGCCTTATGGCAGGAACATAAGAGATGACAGGCATGGGGAGGAATATAGATGTTGCATGGATGGTAGTTGAACCAAGAAACAAAGGTCAGGCTTGGTTGAACACTGGTCACATGGAGAGAGAGATAATGGCAGAGAGATAGAAGAATTAGGGAGGGACGAGAAAAAAAGAAAAGGGACAGAGTGAAGTGAAAGAGGAGGGAAGGTGAGAATGAAGAGAAAGCCAGGCAGGAAATGTGAGATAGGGGAATGAAAGAAAGAAGAGT